>NC_141555.1:76603642-76761142 GCF_021556685.1 Rattus norvegicus
AGATTGCCTCTTGTCTTGCATGCACCTTGGCAACCATGTCACACCTGACTGTGAGATAGATTTGAATCTACACCCAAAAGTAAGATGGCGTCTTTGACTCTCTTAATCCTACCTGTCCGTGAGCATGGGAGGTTTTTCTATCTTCTGCTACCTTCCTCAGTTTCTCTCTTCAGAGATTTGGAGTTCACACCAGACATGTTTCTGACGTGCTAGGTTAGAGTTATTTTATATTTCATATTTTAAAATATATATACATATATATATACATATATCCATTGTGATTGACATTTCTTCTATAATTTCTTCTCAGCCTCTCTGTCATTTGCATGACAGATTCTTTTCATTTAATTTTTCATCCGTCCACTTGGTTGAAGGTGTTTTTCATATGTAGGTCATTTCTGGTAAAACTTTGGGATCACATATGTTCACTATTATATGATGCGTGAATGGCGATACACTGAGTTCTCCTTTTCCGATATCATCCCCTCGACCTCCTTTGGTTGTCTTATTGCTCTAGCTGAGAATGTAAGGAATTTACTGAGGACGCTGCTAGATGATCAGTCTGTTCTCGTTCTCCAATTTAGTCAAATTGCCTTTTGCTCCCCACCCCTTTATTTTGATATTAACTGTTGGCCTGCTTTATTGCATTTTATGTAATATTTTTTGTATTTATTTTAGTATTTTATTGCATTAGGTATGTGCCTGACATCCCTGGTCTCACTGAGACCATAAATATGGAACGATGATGGATTTTGTCAAATCTTTTTCAGCATATAATGAGATAGTCTTGCATTTTTTTCTTGTTTCTTCAATTCTGCTCCTTCACACTACTGTGTAATAGTGTCTATTAATAATTCATAATAAATATATTAATAATTAATATATTAGTTTTGATATATTTATGTAATATATCACTTACATTATTATATCACAATATATTAATTTAATATAGTAACATAATCTATTAATAATAATTATATTTACCATATTAATATAATAATTTAATGTATAAATACAATATGTTAATATTAATATAATTTATTAATATTAGTTATATATTATAATGTTAGGATATAACAATTTTATATGTTACTTTATTAAAAAAATATATATATATACATTGCATGATATGCAACTACCAAAAACTTAAATCCTCCCACGTTAATGTGAAGTGCTGAGGGCAGAATTTTTTTTTCAGTTCAGGTTGTTAGGATGGTGGATCACTTTGATGAGTTTTCATAGATTGATCCACTCCTGCATCCTCAGGAGAAAGCCAACAAGATGGCACTGAATGGCAGATTGAAATGCCCTTGTATATTGTTTTCGAGCATTTTACCTAGTATTTTTTCCACCAATGTTTGAAAGGGAAATTCGTCTGAAATTCTTTCTTTGTTTAGTCGTTTTGTGATTTTGGTGTCAGGGCGACAGTGGTGTCCTGGAATCAGCTTGGCATTTTCCTCCTGTTTCTGTGTTTTGGAGTAGGTTGAGAATTCTTTGAAAATCTGGTAGGAGTCTGCGCTCAAACAATGTGGCCCTGGGGCTCTTTCAGTGGGTAAACTTTTAATTACAGTTTGTGTCTCTTTAGGGGTTGTAGAGCTATTTACATAGTTTATCTTACCTCAATTTACCTGTGGTCAGTGTTGTCCATCTACACAATCATCCATTTAATTCAGAGATTCTAATTTTGTAGACAGCAGGTTTTTGAAGTGAGACCTAAAGATTCTGTGACTTTAATCAGTGTCCATTGATGCAGCTCCCTGTTCATTTCTGATTTTGTTATTTGGATGCTGTCTTACCTCCTATTACATTATCTGTTTAAGTGTTTGTCTGTCTGCTTGATTTTCCCAAGGAACCAGCTATTGTTTTTGTTAATATTTGTATACTCTTTGTTTCTGATGGATCACTCTCACCCTGAGTCTGATCATTTCTTTCTGTCCCCTCTTTAATATGTATTTGCTTCTTTTTATTTAAGAGCTTTCAGGTGTGCTGGGAAGTTGCTAGTGTAGGGTCTCTCCGGTTTCTTTATGAAAGCACTCTGTGCTGCATGTGCACGTTCCTCTTAGCACTGCTTTCCTTATGTCCCTTAAGTTTGGAGAATATATGCCATCCTTTTCATTAAATTCTAGGAACCCCCTTTTTTTTAAGTCTTCTTTGATCTTCGATTGCAAGCTATTGAATTTCCATGAGTTTATACTTATTGTTATTGTTGAAATCCAGTTTTAATCCATGGGACTCTGAGAAGATCCAATGGTTAGCGCAGTCTTTCTGTATCTGCTGTGGCTTGTTTCGCGAGGGAGAACATGATCAGTTTAGGATAAGGTTCCATGAGGTAATGTAAAGAAACTGTGTACTTTTGTATTCATGTGAAATATTCTGTAGATATAAGTGAGGTCAGATTAATTGAAACCCATGCCAGTTACATCTTCTATTTTTATTGTTTCCTTTTTTAGTTTCTGTCTCAATGTCCTGCCCTTGGTGAGATGGCACATTGATGTCCCCCACTATGAATGTGTGAGGTTCAATGTGATATTTAACTTTCAGCAAAATTTCTCTCACTAATATTTCTACTTTTGTATTTTGGATATAGACATCCAGAATTGAGATGCCATTTTGGTGGATTTTTCCTCTGATGCATATAAAGTGTCCTTCCCCTTCTCTTCTGATTACTTTTGGTTGAAAGTCTGATTTGCTGGATGTTAGGATGGCTACACCATCTTGTTTCTTTCAATTTCTTGGTAAAGCTTTTCCAATACCTTAGTCTGTGGTTGTGTCTATCTCAATTGCGGGAGTGTGTTTCTTGAATGCAACAGAATGACGGATTCTGTTTTTAAATCCATTGTTATTAGCCTCTGTCCTTTTATTGTTGAATAGAGGCCATTAATGCTTAACTGTATTAATGACCAGTGATATTTACTTCATGCTATTTTGATGTTGGGGGTGCAGGATTTTCTTGCTTGCATATATTTTTGGTTTATTTTTTTGTTTGTTTGTTTTTTTTTTTTTGGTGGGATGTTTGACTGTGTATGTTATTATAAAATCTGTTCTGTCGGGTGCATGTTTTTTTTTTTTTGCATGTTGTTTTTGTTTATGTTTTTGTTTTTGTTTTTTTGGAGGGGGGCTGTTAGACTATGCAGGCGAGTATGTTATCCCTTCTGTAGTTTATGCTGTGTAATTTTTAATTTCTAGTGGGATGGTTCAATTTCTGAAAATCCATCAGTATAATCCACTATATAATTAATCAGAAAAAAAAATCCCATGATAATATCATTAGATGCTGATAAAGCAATTTCAATCCCGCTTCATGCTAAAAGCATGAGAGTGAGAAGGGAGACCAGTCCTATCGAGAAACATAGTAGAAGCAATGGACAGCAAGCCGGTAATGAACATCAAGCTAAATATAAAGAAAATTAAAGCAATTCCATTAGAGTGAAGGACAAGATAAGGCTGCCCACTCTCCCTATTCAGTATAATATTTGAAATTCTATCCAGAGTAAAACCATGGTTTAAATTTGGTTCTGACATGGAGTGTGGCCAAGTGCCGTGAAGGAGGAATGGCACAGTGTTTTAGAAGTCCTGGGGTACGGCCCTCGCTTTAGCACTGCCTCATTGCACCTCAGTGAGTCATAGCCCCAAGGACCATGTGTACTGAGAACTTCATGCAGCGTTTCGCTCGGTTGTTCTCCTCATATCTCTCTAATTCTATGAAATACAAAAAAATCCTCATGGAGTTTCCCACCCCTCAGAGAGCAACATCCTTGGCATTTGCAATAATAGTGGTCGAGGTCTTTTAGGAGTCTCCTCTGTGGCAGACCAATGCTTCTGCCATCACCCGAGGAAATGTAGAATAATGAGCGATGGCCACCACTCGTAAAAAGCATTTGTAAAAATAAAGTGGTTCATTAAGCTGGCTAACATGATTTAACTACTGGCTCTGATGTTAAAAAAAAAGATTTAGGGAACAATTTGAAGTTAGGAAATGCTGGGGCTTTTTAAGGTCATGGATCAAGAACAATGGCCGCACTGGCTAATGGTGTGACTGTCACAGAGGCTGGATTCTTGAGGACTGATTTCTGTCCCAGTTGTACCCTCAGCTTCCTGATAGGATCTAATAAGGATTGAGAATCACAGTTGTGCATTCTGATCATTTAAAGTAGATATGACATTTTTTACACAGATGTTTAGATTTGTGCTTTTTAAAAGATTCTTCTTAGAGTACCTTTAGAGATAAATAATACGATATTTAACCATTTCTCTGTAAATTCAAATTGCTGCCTATAGAGAAGTGAGACTGACTGAGAAAACTACTTTGCTTACTCTTTGTTACTCTGTAACAAGTTGCTTACTTATGAAGTTATGTTGTCCTTGGGAGTAATTTGTTTTCTTTACGTGTACTGTGTAATATTGGTTCTCATAGAGTATTGGGTGTCACTTTACTCAGGATCAAGCACGAGAAGAAACTAGAACACGATCACATTTGCAGCTTTACATGGCTTGAAAGGTTGCACTAGGATATCAGAGCTCCTTGTTGTGGTTTGCCCTGAAGTTGTCTGTATTTTGATGCTAATTCCACTGCCCCAAGGACAGCTGCCTAGTCACTAGAACTCAGGTGACTTCACCATAACCACCTCCCCATTGAAATTGTAAAGTACAGGTGAGGGGCAGTTACAGGTCGAAGGAGGCCTGTCATTGTAGGAGAAGGAATGATGTGTGAGAGAGATGTTTGAAGGAAGAGGAGGAGACTACAGGAAAAAGGAGAGACAGGAAGAGGAGAGGGTGAGAAGCCATGGCAGGTGAGGTTAAGATTCTGCTCTGTGTATTTATAGGTTGTTATTAATGTTCCTAAGAGATGGATGATAAAGTACTTTGTATATTTAAGTGGGCAATTATATATTATCAATTGGGTCAAAATTAGTGTATTGTGTGTTCTTGTATGTGAGGGTTTGAGTATAGGAAAGTTTGTGTGTCCAAGGGACACTGGGCCGACAGGGAGTAGGGATGTGTTTTCAGCAAAATATGTACCAGATATATTGGGACACTACGGTGCTCGTGATAGCAGGGTAAAAGACAAGTTTTCTTTTTTCTTTTTTCTTTTTACATCAACAGATGGCAAACCAAGGTGATGGGCAAGAATCCACTAGTAATCCTAAAAGTTGAGAAAACCTTTTTATTTTCTAGGAAGAGGACACCGGTATATTAAGTCTTGATAACTTAAGGGCGGGAAATCAAACAAAGAAATGGGGAAGCAGCCTGGACTGATAGGCTGTTGGTCCCTGCTGTGTGATAAGTAATGGCAGCTCAGAGAGTTAGGAGATTAAAGCTGCTTTTTAAAGAAAGTTGTTTAGAAAGTCTTTCAGGATACTCATATGCTTTTTAACATGGGCTCCACGAGAATTTAGGGTGGAAATCCTAGTTACACAAGATACTTCTTTTTTTTTTTTCAGGTATTATTAACAAGTGATTAAGTGTGTTTTTAGAAAGAAGAGAGTAGAGAGTTTACCTGAATCAGGTGGGGATTTTCATCTACTGTTCAGAACTTCGGGAAAAATTTTATACTACCACGTAGAGAGAAATGTGTTGAAATATCTGTAACACCAGGGAAAGTGAACGCAGCCATATAATGTAGACGTAATTAAGGGTAAAGAAAAATCTGTGGCTTCGGGTAGAGAGCTTAACAGATTGAGATATTTTTGGCAAAAGTCCTGGTTTGATGTGTTGCTTATTGATATTAGAATTGATAGAAGGTATTTGGTTAGTTTTATGAATTACCCCACTATATGGCTCGTTGATGATGGCTAGCAATGGTTTGTGGTTACTTTTGATATTTACCACAATAGGAAGTTCAAATTGTCTTAATGTGGGCTCCACGGGAACTTTGGGTTAATTTCTTGATATCACTGAGTACAGAGTGATATCAGGCTTATTGTGTACATAAATTCCTTTTTTAAAAATTGTTTAGTCTTCATGATGGGTGTGACTTTGAGTTTTACTCTTATATTATTACCCTGGGAGAGAGTGCAAGATACAAGCTTTTCTCGTTTCAGATTAGGAAACAGAGTATTTTGGGAGAAAGATTTTGTCCCTGTGTTTTTAAAAATTGTGATTAGGCTCTGGAAACCTCACAGAGTCATACTGACCAGATTTGATAGCGGTAGACCACCTGAAAAATATATTCAGGAGAATCAAACAAAAAGATATCTCGATTCTAAACCTTTGTCTTGAGACTTGTATTTTGCAGAGTGTACCTACTTGGAATCCTGGTCTCAGTGACTTTCAGCTGGGTCCAGTCAGGACATATCGGCTATTGAATTTGCTTCATTCTTCATACCCTCTACACCTAAGGATATCTCAATGCCCATGTACACCTTGAAGATGTTATGGAGGAGTCCTCATCTCAATTCCCTAGAATTTGTGGGGTGGGGATGGAATTGGTTATTCTAAAGTTGTTTTTATAAAGAATTTAAAATTGGCTGAAATTTAGCAGGGAGAAATAAGATAGATTGAGCTATACAGTCAGAATCGCTTTTGGTAACTAAGTTTAATCTTTTTTTTTTTTTTTTTTTTTTTCTGGTGACAGCTGAGCTGCCAGATGACAGTAGCCACGTAAGGAAACCAGGCAAGAGAAACTCTCAATGAAGACCAGCACAAACAGCTGGCCCATACGCTACTAGCTATTCATAGTTTTTCTATTTACGACATTCATTTTAGAAGGATTTCATTCTTTAACAAGGACTAACTAAATATAGCATTAAGCTTTCAGCAGCCAACATGAAAAAGGAAGCCTGGTGAATTACACAACTGAAAAGGCAATGGCTGGAGAGAACCCAAGAGGGCGTGAGACCTCTTGTGCTCTTCAAGCTAAGCCCTGTGGTCCAGATGAGTGAGCTTGCTTACAAATCCTGGTGCCCATTCCATTTCTCACGAGTCTTTGCTATGTCTATGTCTCAAAAAACAAAGAAACATTCTGTTGCTTGTTCCTTTTTTTTTTTTCTTTTTTTTTTTTATTAACTTGAGTATTTCTTATATACATTTCAAGTGTTATTCCCTTCCCGGTTTCCAGACAAACATCACCCTCCCCCCTCCCCTTCCTTATGGGTGTTCCCCTCCCAAACCTCCCCCCATTGACACCCTCCCCGCATACTCTAGTTCACTGGGGGTTCAGTCTTAGCAGGACCCAGGTCTTCCCCTTCCACTGGTGCTCTTACTAGGATATTCATTGCTACCTATGGGGACAGAGTCCAGGGTCAGTCCATGTATAGTCTTTAGGTAGTGGCTTAGTCCCTGGAAGCTCTGGTTGCTTGACATTGTTGTACTTTTGGGGTCTCGAGCACCTTCAAGCTCTTCCAGTTCTTTCTCTGATTCCTTCAACGGGGGACCTATTCTCAGTTCAGTGGTTTGCTGCTGGCATTCGCCTCTGTATTTGCTGTATTCTGGCTGTGTCTCTCAGGAGCGATCTACATCCGGCTCCTGTCGGTCTGCACTTCTTTGCTTCATCCATCTTGTCTAATTGGGTGGCTGTATATGTATGGGCCACCTGTGGGGCAGGCTCAGAATGGGTGTTCCTTCAGTCTCTGTTTTAATCTTTGCCTCTCCCTTCCCTGCCAAGGGTATTCTTTTTCCTCATTTAAAGAAGGAGTGAAGCATTCACATTTTGATCATCTGTCTTGAGTTTCCTTTGTTCTAGGGATCTAGGGTAATTCAAGCATTTGGGCTAATAGCCACTTATCAATGAGTGAATACCATGTATGTCTTTCTGTGAGTGGGTTAGCTCACTCAGGATGATATTTTCCAGTTCCAACGATTTGCCTACGAATTTCATAAACTCGTTGTTTTTGATAGCTGAGTAATATTCCATTGTGTAGATGTACCACATTTTCTGTATCCATTCCTCTGTTGAAGGGCATCTGGGTTCTTTCCAGTTTCTGGCTATTATAAATAAGGCTGCGATGAACATAGTGGAGCACGTGTCTCTTTTATATGTTGAGGCATCTTTTGGTATATGCCCAAGAGAGGTATGGCTGGATCCTCAGGCAGTTCAATGTCCAATTTTCTGAGGAACCTCCAGACTGATTTCCAGAATGGTTTTACCAGTCTGCAATCCCACCAACAATGGAGGAGTGTTCCTCTTTCTCCACATCCTCGCCAGCATCTGCTGTCACCTGAGTTTTTGATCTTAGCCTTTCTCACTGGTGTGAGGTGAAATCTCAGGGTTGTTTTGATTTGCATTTCCCTTATGACTAAAAATGTTGAACATTTCTTTAGGTGTTTCTCAGCCATTCGGCATTCCTCAGCTGTGAATTCTTTGTTTAGCTCTGAACCCCATTTTTTAATAGGGTTATTTGTTTCCCTGTGGTCTAACTTCTTGAGTTCTTTGTATATTTTGGATATAAGTCCTCTATCTGTTATAGGATTGGTAAAGATCTTTTCCCAATCTGTTGGTTGCCGTTTTGTCCTAACCACAGTGTCCTTTGCCTTACAGAAGCTTTGCAGTTTTATGAGATCCCATTTGTCGATTCTTGATCTTAGAGCATAAGCCATTGGTGTTTTGTTCAGGAAATTTTTTCCAGTGCCCATGTGTTCCAGATGCTTCCCTAGTTTTTCTTCTATTAGTTTGAGTGTGTCTGGTTTGATGTGGAGGTCCTTGATCCACTTGGACTTAAGCTTTGTACAGGGTGATAAGCATGGATCGATCTGCATTCTTCTACATGTTGCCCTCCAGTTGAACCAGCACCATTTGCTGAAAATGCTATCTTTTTTCCATTGGATGGTTTTGGCTCCTTTGTCAAAAATCAAGTGACCATAGGTGTGTGGGTTCATTTCTGGGTCTTCAATTCTATTCCATTGATCTATCTGTCTGTCTCTGTACCAATACCATGCAGTTTTTATCACTATTGCTCTGTAATACTGCTTGAGTTCAGGGATAGTGATTCCCCCTGAAGTCCTCTTATTGTTGAGGATAGCTTTAGCTATCCTGGGTTTTTTGTTATTCCAGATGAATTTGCAAATTGTTCTGTCTAACTCTTTGAAGAATTGGATTGGTATTTTGATGGGGATTGCATTGAATCTGTAGATTGCTTTTGGTAAAATGGCCATTTTTACTATATTAATCCTGCCAATCCATGAGCATGGGAGATCTTTCCATCTTCTGAGGTCTTCTTCAATTTCTTTCCTCAGTGTCTTGAAGTTCTTATTGTACAGATCTTTTACTTGCTTGGTTAAAGTCACACCGAGGTACTTTATATTATTTGGGTCTATTATGAAGGGTGTCGTTTCCCTAATTTCTTTCTCGGCTTGTTTCTCTTTTGTATAGAGGAAGGCAACTGATTTATTTGAGTTAATTTTATACCCAGCCACTTTGCTGAAGTTGTTTATCAGCTTTAGTAGTTCTCTGGTGGAACTTTTGGGATCACTTAAATATACTATCATGTCATCTGGAAATAGTGATATTTTGACCTCTTCTTTTCCGATCGGTATCCTTTTGATCTCCTTTTGTTGTCTGATTGCTCTGGCTAGAACTTCAAGAACTATATTGAATAAGTAGGGAGAGAGTGGGCAGCCTTGTCTAGTCCCTGATTTTAGTGGGATTGCTTCAAGTTTCTCTCCATTTAGTTTAATGTTAGCAACTGGTTTGCTGTATATGGCTTTTACTATGTTTAGGTATGGGCCTTGAATTCTTATTCTTTCCAGGACTTTTATCATGAAGGGGTGTTGAATTTTGTCAAATGCTTTCTCAGCATCTAATGAAATGATCATGTGGTTCTGTTCTTTCAGTTTGTTTATATGATGGATCACGTTGATGGTTTTCCTTATATTAAACCATCCCTGCATGCCTGGGATGAAGCCTACTTGATCATGGTGGATGATTGTTTTGATGTGCTCTTGAATTCGGTTTGCCAGAATTTTATTGAGTATTTTTGCGTCGATATTCATAAGGGAAATTGGTCTGAAGTTCTCTTTCTTTGTTGGGTCTTTGTGTGGTTTAGGTATAAGAGTAATTGTGGCTTCATAGAAGGAATTCGGTAGGGCTCCATCTGTTTCAATTTTGTGGAATAGTTTGGATAATATTGGTATAAGGTCTTCTATGAAGGTTTGATAGAATTCTGCACTAAACCCGTCTGGACCTGGGCTCTTTTTGGTTGGGAGACATTTAATGACTGCTTCTATTTCCTTAGGAGTTATGGGGTTGTTTAACTGGTTTATCTGTTCCTGATTTAACTTCGATACCTGGTATCTGTCTAGGAAATTGTCCATTTCCTGAAGATTTTCAAATTTTGTTGAATATAGGTTTTTATAGTAAGATCTGATGATTTTTTTGAATTTCCTCTGAATCTGTAGTTATGTCTCCCTTTTCATTTCTGATTTTGTTAATTTGGACGCACTCTCTGTGTCCTCTCGTTAGTCTGGCTAAGGGTTTATCTATCTTGTTGATTTTCTCAAAGAACCAACTTTTGGTTCTGTTGATTCTTTCTATGGTCCTTTTTGTTTCTACTTGGTTGATTTCAGCTCTCAGTTTGATTATTTCCTGCCTTCTACTCCTCCTGGGTGTATTTGCTTCTTTTTGTTCTAGAGCTTTTAGGTGTGCTGTCAAGCTGCTGACATATGCTCTTTCCTGTTTCTTTCTGCAGGCACTCAGCGCTATGAGTTTTCCTCTTAGCACAGCTTTCATTGTGACCCATAAGTTTGGATATGTTGTACCTTCATTTTCATTAAATTCTAAAAAGTTTTTAATTTCTTTCTTTATTTCTTCCTTGACCAGGTTATCATTGAGTAGACCATTGTTCAATTTCCACGTATATGTGGGCATTCTTCCCTTATTGTTATTGAAGACCAGTTTTAGGCCGTGGTGGTCCGATAGCACGCATGGGATTATTTCTATCTTTCTGTACCTGTTGAGGCCCGTTTTTTGACCAATTATATGGTCAATTTTGGAGAAAGTACCATGAGGAGCTGAGAAGAAGGTATATCCTTTTGCTTTAGGATAGAATGTTCTATAAATATCCGTTAAGTCCATTTGGCTCATGACTTCTCTTAGTCTGTCTACATCTCTGTTTAATTTCTGTTTCCATGATCTGTCCATTGATGAGAGTGGGGTGTTGAAATCTCCCACTATTATTGTGTGAGGTGCAATGTGTGTTTTGAGCTTTAGAAAGGTTTCTTTTACATATGTAGGTGCCCTTGTATTTGGGGCATAGATATTTAGGATTGAGACTTCATCTTGGTGGATTTTTCCTTTGATGAATATGAAGTGTCCTTCCTTATCTTTTTTGATGACTTTTAGTTGAAAATTGATTTTATTTGATATTATAATGGCTACTCCAGCTTTCTTCTTCTGACCATTTGCTTGGAAAATTGTTTTCCAGCCTTTCACTCTGATGTAATGTCTGTCTTTGTCTCTGAGGTGTGTTTCCTGTAGGCAGCAGAATGCAGGGTCCTCGTTGCGTATCCAGTTTGTTAATCTATGTCTTTTTATTGGGGAGTTGAGGCCATTGATATTGAGAGATATTAAGGAATAGTGATTATTGCTTCCCGTTATATTCATATTTGGAAGTGAGGGTATGATTGTGTGCTTTCATTCTCTTTGTTTTGTTGCCAAGATGATTAGTTTCTTGCTTCTAGGGTATAGCTTGCCTCCTTATGTTGGGCTTTACCCTTTATTATCCTTTGTAGTGCTGGATTTGTAGAAAGATATTGTGTAAATTTGGTTTTGTCATGGAATATCTTGGTTTCTCCATCTATGTTAATTGAGAGTTTTCAGGATACAGTAACCTGGGCTGGCATTTGTGTTCTCTTAGGGTCTGTATGACATCTGTCCAGGATCTTCTGGCCTTCATAGTTTCTGGCGAAAAGTCTGGTGTGATTCTGATAGGTCTCCCTTTATATGTTACTTGACCTTTTTCCCTTACTGCTTTTAATATTCTTTCTTTATTTTGTGCGTTTGGTGTTTTGACAATTATGTGACGGGAGGTGTTTCTTTTCTGGTCCAATCTATTTGGAGTTCTGTAGGCTTCTTGTATGCCTATGGGTATCTCTTTTTTTAGGTTAGGGAAGTTTTCTTCTATGATTTTGTTGAAGATATTTAGTGGTCCTTTGAGCTGGGAGTCTTCACTCTCTTCTATACCTATTATCCTTAGGTTTGATCTTCTCATTGAGTCCTGGATTTCCTGTATGTTTTGGACCAGTAGCTTTTTCCGCTTTACATTATCTTTGACAGTTGAGTCAATGATTTCTATGGAATCTTCTGCTCCCGAGATTCTCTCTTCCATCTCTTGAATTCTGTTGGTGAAGCTTGTATCTACAGCTCCTTGTCTTTTCTTTTGATTTTCTATGTCCAGGGTTGTTTCCATGTGTTCTTTCTTGATTGCTTCTATTTCCATTTTTAATTCCTTCAACTGTTTGATTGTGTTTTCCTGGAATTCTTTCAGGGATTTTTGCGATTCCTCTCTGTAGGCTTCTACTTGTTCTCTAAGGGAGTTCTTTATGTCTTTCTTGAAGTCCTCCAGCATCATGATCAAATATGATTTTGAAACTAGGTCTTGCTTTTGTGGTGTGTTTGGATATTCCGTGTTTGCTTTGGTGGGAGAATTGGGCTCCGATGATGCCATGTAGTCTTGGTTTCTGTTGCTTGGGTTCCTGTGCTTGCCTCTCGCCATCAGATTATCTCTAGTGTTACTTTGTTCTGCTATTTCTGACTGTGGCTAGACTGTCCTATAACCTGTGTGTCAGGAGTGCTGTAGACCTGTTTTCCTGTTTTCTTTAAGCCAGTTATGGGGACAGAGTGTTCTGCTTTCGGGCGTGTAGTTTTTCCTCTCTACAGGTCTTCAGCTGTTCCTGTGGGCCTGTGTCTTGAGTTCACCAGGCAGGTTTCTTGCAGGGGAAAAATTGGTCCTACCTGTGGTTCCAAGGCTCAAGTTTGCTCGTGGGGTCCTGCCTAAGTCCTCTCTGCTGTGGCAGCAACCGGGAAAATCTGTGCCGCTCCTTCCCGGAGCCTCTGTGCACCACGGTTCCAGATGGCGTTTGGTGTTTTCCTCTGGTGCCTGGATGTGCACAGAGTGCAGTCTCTTCTGGTTTCCCAGGCGTGTCCGCCTCTCTGAAGGTTCAGCTCTCCCTCCCTCGGGATTTGGGTGCAGAGAACTGTTTATCCGGTCTGTTTCCTTCAGGTTCCGGCAGTGTCTCAGGCGCAGGGGTCCTGCCGCTCCCGGGCCCTCCCCTACGGGAACCCAGAGGCCTTATACAGTTGCCTCTTGGGCCAGGGATGTGGGCAGGGGTGGGCAGTGTTGGTGGTCTCCTCCGCTCTGCAGCCTCAGGAGTGCCCACCTGATCAGGCGGTGAGGTCTCTCTCCCACGGGGTTTGGGAGCAGAGAGCTGCTGCGGTCCGGGATCCGCCGGTGTGGGACTTCCGGTAAACACAGGAAGTGCCCGGCCTTAGAGGAATTTTGCCTCTGTGTGTCCTGAGTTCACCAGGCAGGTTTCTTGCAGGGGAAAAGTTGGTCCTACCTGCAGTTCCAAGGCTCAAGTTTGCTCGTGGGGTACTACCTAAGTCCTCTCCGCTGTGGCAGCAACCGGGAAGATCTGCGCCGCTCCTTCCGGGAGCCTCCGTGCACCAGGGTTTCAGATGACATTTGGTGTTTTCCTCTGGCGTCTGGATGTGCACAGAGTGCAGTCTCTTCTGGTTTCCCAGGCGTGTCCGCCTCTCTGAAGGTTCAGCTCTCCATCCCTCGGGATTTGGGTGCAGAGAACTGTCTATCCGGTCTGTTTCCTTCAGGTTCCGGCAGTGTCTCAGGCGCAGGGGTCCTGCCGCTCCCGGGCCCTCCCCTACGGGAACCCAGAGGCCTTATACAGTTGCCTCTTGGGCCAGGGATGTGGGCAGGGGTGGGCAGTGTTGGTGGTCTCCTCCGCTCTGCAGCCTCAGGAGTGCCCACCTTATCAGGCGGTGAGGTCTCTCTCCCACGGGGTTTGGGAGCAGAGAGCTGCTGGGGTCCGGGATCTGCCGGTGTGGGGCCAACTAAGTTTAATCTTATCTTTGTTTGGGTATAGAATTTATTTGAAAAAAAAATTTAAAAGTACAAGAAGAGTGAGTCCTAATATTGATGTCATTACAAACTTCTGAGTTGATGACACCTCTGAGTTAAGATTCACATAGCAAAATCATGGCTATGACTTTGTAAGAGAACTTCCAAGACAATATTAACATATAAAGAAAACAGTCCAGATTATCTTAGATAGATAGATGGTTTTCAACAATGTCAGAAATCCACAAAATTTGAGATTTAAAGTTATTATTTATCTTTAGTTGCTCCTAGCTGTTCCCCTTTGACAGATTTAAGAAGAATTTGAACAACTCTACCTCCAGATGAGGCAATATTTGTGGCAAGGCAGTCACTGGAAAAAAATGCCTGTTTTATCTGCAGATTAATACTATCCAGAAAAAGGACAAATTATGCAGAGGATTTGACTATAAACCCTGCCATTACAGGGTAATCAGACCTTCCAAGTCTGCATTTGAAGAGGCTGTCATTTGATCTTGGGACAGAAAGCTGAAGAATTGCACTCACATGTTGCTAACAGGGGACTGTGCTAGTGGAGATTTGTCTCTACAACCTCTCAGTTCTAGACGTCCTCTTAGGCTTCCTGTGTGCATACATATTTGGTCATTCTCAGATTTCTGATGAGGTTGGAGACTGATTATACTCTCATTGCATATCAGGCTGCATAACTCTGAATGTACATATTTTATTGGATAGTTATCAGATAGTACACAAGCTAGCCAAGACATAATATAAATTTTAAGCCTTCCTGAAGCTGGAATGAAGAACTTGATGTTCTTTCTAACTGATACAGTGATGGACTGGGTGTTGAGTATATCATATGCTTTATAAATTGTAGGACGGTAATAATCTTACTCAATTGATATGTAAATGAAAAGGCTGTTCAACTGGACAAAAAGGGAGAAATGTTGTTTACACTGAAGTTATCTGTATTTTGATGCTAATCCACTGCTCCAAGGGCAGCTGCCTGTTCCTGTACTCATAACGCATGTGACTTCCCCAGAACCACTTCCCAATTAAGTTTGTGAAGTACAGGTGAGGGGCAGGTACAGGATAGAATTAGGCCTGTCATTGGAGGAAAAGGAAGGAAGGGCAGGAAAGAAGTTTGAAGGAAGTAGAAGAGACTAGAGGAAAAGGAGAGACAGGAAGAGGAGAGGGTGAGAAGCCATGTCAGGTGAAATTAAGATTCTGTTCCGTGTATTTACTGGTTGTTATTAATGTTCCAAAGGGATGGATGATACCAGGATTTGTATGCTTAAGTGGGCTATTATATCTTATCAATTGGGTCAAAGATTATTGTGTTGTATGTCTTTTTATGTGAGGTTTTGACTGTAAGAACGTGTGTGGCAGTAAGAGACACTGGGCAGCTGAGGAGTGGGGATGTATTCAACCAAGATATCTAGCAGAGACTTGGGAAACTACGGTGCCAGAGACAGTGGGGTAAAAGACTACTTTTTATTTTTATATTTTTGCAACAACACATTCACTTCTGTATTTGAAATGCTCTTGGTGTGTCCCTTAGAGAAGATCTATATCTGGTTCCTGACAGAATGTGCTTCTTAGGTTCATCAATCTTGTCTAGTTTTGATGGCACATATATATATATATATATATATATATATATATATATATATATATATATATATATATATATATACCTTTGGTGGTTCCTACAGCTATGAGATTAGGTGGAATTTTAACATGGATTCTGAGCAGGTACGTCAAGAATGTAGAATCCACAAACAGCAATGCAAAATAGACTCGCTCCTGTTCTTATGAGCCTATTAAAGTTGAGGTTTCACTGGACCTCAAATTCTTCCCTCCCTGCCAATCCTCGTGTATCTTATGTTTGGCCTGAAGAAAGAATCATTTTAAAACATCCAAAACCCTGAAATCTCACCCTTGGAACATAAGAAGGTAGATATTACAGAAATGACATCTAATGGGACTACAGAACCACATTCAATAGTCCATGCTGTCCTTTGATTTACACAGGCAGTTATTTTTTTGCATAAAATAAAAATTTGTGAGTTTATCATTTAAGTAGGTACACAATATTTACACTATTACATTCACTCTTTAGCTTGGCCAGCTTTGTTGAGAAAATCATTGCAAAAAACTAGGATTGAAAAACAGAATTTGTGAGTACACATTCAGGAATATCTATAAAGTCCCCTAACAAGGAATGAACAATTACAAAATGAAATGCAAAATCCACAAAATAAAATATCTGTAGGGAAACAATGGCCTTTGGGAGAGAGATAGAACCTAGGAAATTGAACTGTTTGTCACAAGAATGGACCTTATAATAAAATTGTTATCCAGAAGAATCTCCTACATCCCATGTTCCTAGATATTTTCTACACATGCCAAACCCCCGAATAACTTTTCCATTCAGAACATGTATCCACTAATAAAGCAAAAAGAACTCTCTAGTTTTAGAGAGATGTTCTACATAAAGGTTTCCACTGTGTCACAGGAGACACTCTGGAAAGGGCACCCTAGAATCTGGTTCTCGTAAGGAAAGCTGTTTAGCAGGTAGGACATGGCGGTTCTCAGTGACATCATCATTAGGTGTCCCTGAAAAATCTCTTGTATTCTGGAGAGCCCGAGCTTCTCCTGTGACGTCACAAGTGTTGTCCTGACAACAACTGCCTCTGAGATATTCTTTCCTTACCTCTAGGATTTGCATATCAGCCTCTAATTCAGAGTAAACAGCCATTTGGGAGGGAGAGGAAAGAGGATGAAGAGACCAGAGAAGGGGAGAAGGAAGCTGGCCTTCTTTCATGGTATTAAAAAAGGAAGAAATATGTGGTCATTAGGAAAGCTCAGTGAGTCCTGTGTAGGGGTTGAGTGGAATCGATGAACAGATAGCCTAGACCGGAGCCTTCCACATATGGGAAAAAGGACAGTGGGCCTCTCAGAAGCATCTGGACTTCCCTGATTGTTATGGTTCCTGGAAACTAGAGAGTTTATATCATTACTCTCTTTTCCAAAAGACAGGTTTTCATCTTGGCATGTTTGTTTTCCTGACAGCTCATGGCTTTTACTCTTTTTGTCCAGAAAAAAAACCTCCTAAGGAAGAAGAGAAAGACAAGTATTGTGTTCTCAGCTCATGATTTGGATTCCTATAGTGCAGTTTGTGTCTGACACTGATATCTGGGAGAGAGAAGTGCTTCTAGTTGAGACTTCAGCATCTCAATCTTTTGACTAGTATTATTCTGACTACCATTCCCTGACAGTGATTCTTTACATTTCTGAGTCCATAGATGTGATTAGTTAGAAGTTCTCTTTTCTTTTATTTCTTTCATTTTTTATTATTTAACAAAATTTATTGCATTTTAATTGGTTATTTCTATATTTACATTTCAAATGTCATTTCTTTCCCACTTTTCTGTCCATTATATAACTAACTGGTCCCCCTCCCCTTCTTCTCTAATACCCCTTACCATCCCTTGTCATTCCTTTGAACTATTAGTCAAACCTAGGGAGGACTAAGGGCTTCTCCCTCCATTGGTGCCCAATAAGGCCATCCTCTGCTACGTATGCATTTGGAGCCATAGGTCTGTCCACGAACAGTCTTTGATTATTGTTTTAGTACCAGACAGGCTCTGGTTCACTGACTTTATTGTTCTTATGGGGTTGAAAACACAATCAACTCTTGTAATCCTTTCTCAAAATCTACCAACAAAAGGTCTGTTTTCAGTTCACTGGTTTGCCACTAGCATTCTCTTCTCTATTTGACATGCTCTGGCTGTGTCCGCAGGAAAAATCTATATCTGGTTCCTGGCAGCATGCAGTACTTCTTAACTTCATCAATCTTATCTTGTTTTGTGGTGCATATCTATTCTCCTGTACTGCTATGACTATCATTCCCTGACAATGACCCTTTAGATTTCTGAGTCGATAGATATGATTAGCAAACAGTTTTCTATTCAGGTGTATTATCATAGACTAGCTATGGAAGTGACTTTGATGAGGGACAAGTTCACCTACACATCTCCTCCCAGCCCAGGTAAGGATAGGTTTGTCCTTCAGTCAAATGAGACCAACATTCTTTTCTTCCTACTGTCCTGATGCCTTTGCTGAAAAATCAAGAAATTATCACCCCTGTGTGCTAAGCTGGACAGTCAATGATGGATAAGAGAGTGATATATTCACGAAAAAGGCCAAAGACATGTGACGTGTGGGCGGTGCAATTAGTTGCTGCTGTCCCATGAAGGACCCTGACTCAAAGATTCTCTGGGCCATGTGACAAATATCACTCCAACCTATGACAGACAAAGTTCTCGAGGGGTTCATTCCAGGACAAGCACGGCCATTTGACACCTATTCATTTGACTATAAGGAAGGGGGAGATGTCGGGAGTGATGCCATTGAAGCCCTGCGTTGTTGATGTTATTATTAGGTTTAGAATTAAGTATGACTGGGTTCATGGAAAATCCCCAGCCAGGTGCAGGAGCCTATTACAAATCTGGTGGTCAAGAAAAATAATAATGTGATAAAGTTGTCCTGATGACTAATAATATGACAAATCTGTAAACTCTCTGACATTCTGTCAACATCGGCTGATTCCCTGACCACCGAAATATTGTGTCCTTGGCCTGCATAAATGTTTCTTACTTCCCCCTCCCTCTGTTACCCCTGTTACGGTATAAATTCAGCCATGGAGAAAAATAAAATTGACGCGTGGTTCATATTCTTTCCTTGGCATCCTTCTTCGCGTTGCTTGTCCCCAATTCCCTTCCAGGTACATTCAGACCCCTCACTTACACAGCTCTTGTAAACCTTTCTCAAAATCTACCAACAAGAGGTACATTAAAAGGTCACCGGTTTGCCACTATCACTCACTTCTGTATTTGACATGCTCTAGCTGTGTCTCTCAGGGAAGATCTATATAAATTTCTGGGCAGGATGCACTTCTGAGCTTCATCAATCATACCTAGTTTGGTGGCATATATATATATATATATATATATATATATATATATATATATATGTATATGTATATATATATATATAATTTATGTCATATATGTATTTATTTATGATATATATATATATATATATATATATATATATATACACACACACACACACACACACACACACACACACACACATTTGGTGGCTCCTACACTTTGGAGGTTAAGTGGAATTTTAACATGGATTCTGAGCAACTAGGTCAAGAATGTAGAATCCACAAATGACAGTGCCATGTAGACTCCCTCCTTTTCTGATGAAACTGTTGATGTTGAGGTTTCCCTGGACCTCAAGCCATTCCTCTCCCTGACCCTCCTCCTATATCTTATATTTGAACTGAAGAATGAATTATGGTAAAACATCTAAAACCGTCAAGTCTGGCCGTGGGAACACATGAAGGTAGATATTAGAGAACTGATATCTAATGGGACTACAGAACCACACTCTGTAATCCATGTTGTTTTTTGCTTTACTGATGTCTGGTAATTGATGGATAAAATAAGGATTTGGGAGTTTATCATATGGAGGAGGTACACAATATTTACACTTTTATATTCACTCTATAGCTGAGCCTCCTTGGTGCCAAAATCATTGCAGAAACTTGAATTGGAATACAGAATTTTTGAATACATATTCAGGAATATATATAAAGTCCCATAAAAAGGAATGTACAATAAGAAAATGCAATAAAATATTCACTCAATTAAAAGTCTGTAGTGAAAACACTAGCCTTTGGGAAACAGAGAAAACCTAAGAAATTGAATCATATGTCACAGGAATGGTCCATTGAATAAAATTATTATCCAAAGAATCTCCTCCACTCCATGTTCGTATAACATTTCTACCCATTCCAAGCCTCTGACTAACTTTCTCCGTTCAGTGCATGTAACCACTAATGAAGCAAATGAAGTCTCCAGCTGTAGAGAGATGGAGTATGTAAAGGTTTCCACTGTGTACCAGGAGACACTCCTGGAAAGGGAAGCTTGAATCTAGTCAATGTAAGGAAAGCTGTTCAGCAGGTAGGACATGGCAACTCTCAGTGACATCATCATTAGGCCTCCCTGAAAAATCTCTTGTATCCTGAAGAGCCCTAGCTTCTTCTGTGATGTCACAAGTGTTGTTGTGACTGCAACTGCACCTCGGATATACCTTCATTACCTCTAGAGTTTACAAATTAGCCTTCCATTCAGAGGAAACAACCATTTGGGAGGGAGAACAAAGAGGATGAAGACATCAGAGATGGGGAGATGGAACCTTCCCTTCTGTCTTGGTATAAAAAAGGAAGAAATACATGATCCTTGGTAAAGGTCAGATATTCCTGGGTAGTGGTTGAGGTTCCACTGAGGAGATAGCCTTGATCTGAGCCTTCCACATACAGGAATTGGGGGCTGTCATACTCCTAGGATCATCTGGACTTCCCTCGTTGTAATGGCTCCTGAAAGTCAGAGTTTAAATCATTAATTTCTTTATTCCAAAAACGAAGGGTTTGGATGGGCACAGTTTTTTTCCTGAGAGCTCATGGCTTTTATTATTTTTTCACTGAAGAAAAAGGTGCTAAGGGAGAAGGCAAAGACAAGTATTGTGTCTGCAGCTCAGTGTAAACTCCTCCAGGCTTTGGATTCCTATAGTGCAGTTTGTGTCTGACACTGATATCTGGGAGAGAGAAGTGCTTCTAGTTGAGACTTCATCATCTCAGTCTTTCCACTAGTATTACTCTGATTACCATTCCCTGACAGTGAGCCTTTAGATTTCTGATTCAATATGTGTAATTAGCTGGCAGATTTCTTTTCTTTAATTTCTTTCATTTTTTAAATTTTTTAGCAAATTTTATTGCTTTTTTAATTGGATACTTCTATATTTGCATTTCAAATTTTATTTTCATTCCCAGGTTCCTGTCCATAAAGGACCTAACTGGTCCTCCTACCCTTCTTCTATAACCTCCCTTAATGCACCTTGATATTCCCTTGAACTGAGAGTTAAACTTATGTTGGACCAGGAACTTCTCCTTCCATTGGTTCCCAACAAGGCCATCCTCTGCTACATATGCAGTTGGAGCCATAGGTCTGTCCATGTACAGTCTTTGAATATTAGTTTAGTACCAGAATGCTCTGTTCTTTGGCATTGTTGTTCTTATAGGTTTGAAAGCCCCTTCAGCTCTTGTAATTCTTTCCCAAAATATACCAACAAGAGGTCCGTTTTCAATTGACTGCTCTGCCACAATCAATCACTTCTGTATTTGACAGATTCTAGCTGTGTCTCTCAGGAAATGTCTCTATCTGGATCCTGGCAGCATGCACTTCTTAGCTTCTTCAATCTTATCAGGTTTTCGTGGCATATATATATATATATATATATATATATATATATATATATATATAATTTTTATTACATAATTTTTATTATATATATATCATATATAATATGTATATTTTCCATGTGGACGTAATGCTCGGAATGGGATTCCTTCAGTTTCTCCTCTAAATTCTTAGATATTTTTATTCCCCCTTTTAAAAAGAGTGAAGCATGCACATTTTGGGTGTCCTTCTTGGGATTCCAGTGGTCTGTAGTCTGCATCTTCAGTAATTTGAGCTTTTTTGGCAATATCTATTTTCGGTGAATTCATACCATGTGTGTTTTTCTGTGGTTGTGTTTCCTCAGTTAGTATTATATTTTCTAGTTCAATCCATTTGTCTATGAATTTTTTGAAATCATTGCTTTTGATAGCCGAATAGTACACCATAGTGTAGATATACTATGTTTTCTGTGTCCATTCCTCTGATGAGTGCCATTAGGCTTTCTTCTAACTCCTGGTATCATGAATAAGGCTGCTATGTACATAGTTGAACATGTTTCTTTTTTGCATGTTGGAGCATCCTTTTATTATATGCCCAGGATAGGTATATCTGGGTCCTCAGGAAGTGCAATTTCCAATATTCTGAGGAATCTCCAGACTCATTTCCAGAATGGTTGAACCAGTTTGTAATCCCACCAACGAAGAAGGATCATTCCTCTTCCTTGACATCTTTATCAACATCTGCTGTCTACTGAGTTTTTTATTTCAGATACTCTTACATGTGTGAAGTGGAATTCAGGGTTGTTTTCATTTACATTTCCATGATGACTAAGTATGTTGAACATTTCTTTAGATACTTCTCAGATATTTGATTTTCCTCAGTTGAGAAATATTTGTTTAGTTCTGGAACATGATTTTAATAGGGTTATTTGTCTCTCTGAAGTCTAATTTTTGAGTTCTCTGTATATATTGGTAATAGCCCTCTATCAGATGGAGGATTGGTGTAGACCTTTTCCAAATCTGTTCCTTGCTGTATTGTCCTAACAGTGTCCTTTGGCAGGCAGTTTTCTACTACAGTGAAGAACTCTCAGTTAGTAAATTAGAACATGGACTGGCTCCTCCCTGACTTCCCTGTGTGTTCTGAACAGTAGTTGGGGAAACTAAACAACCATTTTATACCCCTAAACGGCATGCCTATCTATAGTCGTGGATCTAGAGAGAGCTATCAGTGATTCTGGGCATCTGTCAAAGAAATGTAGGCTGGTGGAGTTTGCAGTTTTCATCCTGGCTTCTGTAACTACAGTCTATGGTGTTGTGAAGCCAAGATACACCAGGTGCAGCTGTGAGTAGGCCTGAGGAGGCTGACTCCTTGGATTTCTGAAGCATTGCTAAGGGATCCAGAGGAAATCAGCACTCCCTGCTCAACAGAGCTCTGGGAATGCTGACACTCTTGCTTCATCTCTATATGAAGGTAGGTCAAAAGATCACCTGTCAGGTATGTTCTTGAATATCCTGCAGTGTGCTATCATTGGGGAGCAATGAAATACTATGCAGGAGACGTGTGGGATACACCTGAACTCTTGCATTAGAGATCAGAAAGATGAGCTATATTCACATTCAACTGACTGTGTATGTTTCTGGTCTTTGGCTTTGATCATGCAGATCTTTTCTCTCATACTTCATTGTTCATGTGGCCAAGTCGTGGGGAATGCACCACCCACAACTGTTTCCCATTTTCCCATCCTCCATTCAAGGGTAATAGATTTTAGTGAAACCCTTCACATTTTATATTGTAGACCAACTGACCTAACTATTCTTCAATAAGCTCTTCTCTATTATCCCTACACCGTGTGTGTGTGTGTGTGTGTGTGTGTGTGTGTTTCTGTTTGTGTGCTTAAATGGTTAGTTTGTATGCAAGTTTACAGAAACCTTGTCACTGAAAGAGTCTATGTAAGAAATCTATAAACTGTGGATGGGGAAGCATCCAAATGTCCTCCCACAACATGACCTTCTAGAAAGAGGAGCATAATCTGCAATAAATTAATACAATTGAAAGTAAAACTTGGAGGAAATGCCCAGGCATGGCTACATTATCACTGTTAGCTGTGACATTTTTCTCTTGGCTTCTGTGGCCAGACATGAAGGTCCTGAAGCAAAGTTGCTTCCTCTTGATCTGTGAAGGAGGCTTTCAATTTGGTCACATGAAGCATATGAAAGTCGTGCCAAAACAGTATCAGGCCATTGTGACACTGCCCTCCCAATTAAACATGGAAGTGTTGACAACTACAGAGTGGGGTCTCAATTCTGCACTTTGACACCCAGCTAGGCAAAGTGTATCCTGTCAGTTAGCTTCCTGAGTACCATCCACAAGCCAAGGGTAGGCTTAGATGAAGCACCATTGCAGATAGCTGCTATTCCTTGTGAGCTACTTTTCAGGGTATGTGAAAGACCATTCAGCCTCTTGTGACATGGGAGATCAGAGTAATGAGAGGCAGACAGACGGGACAAATCTGTGGGGTTTTTTCTGGACCACTATAACTACATTTTCCAATCTAAGGATTTCATGGAAGTCTAGTGTCTCACATTGGTATAGGCCAATCTGTATGAAGTCTCAATAGCACAACTGGCTCCAGGGTTCTTTCTTAGTAACTGGGATTTACAGGCAGTCATTTATGCCTTGTCTTCTAGATTCACAAATTATTTTTGGCTTCATATACACAAGGCATATTCTTTCACTCTCTCTATCTCTGTATGTGTCTTTCTCTGTCTCTCTGTCTCATCTCTCTTTCTCTGTCTGCCTCTCTGTCCTATTTTTCAGCTTTCATACAGCAGTCTTTACTAATGATAACATATTTCATGTCAGTTTAGGCACTTGCTTCTCTCATAAACCCCAGTGTGATCTGAACTTGCTGGCTACTGGAGAACCACAATTAAAAATAGAATTGATGTCCAAATATACTAGACTAGAACTTTAACAACTCAGAAGACATAGAATATTCAACAATTCCCAACAAGCCTAGGGGCCAAGGACCATGAATGAAAGGAAAATTTTCAGAGATCCAAGAAATGCGTGCCAGGCTGACCATGGACTGGCTTCTCTTTACAGGGACTGACAGCCTCAGGAGAAAGGTAACATGGGGATATTATAAGCATGCATCATTTAATCATACATAGTCTCTTCCCTTACGTTACCCTTCTTGTCTGTATTTTCCTAATGGACGTTGTACATAAATGTAGTAGTGACTGCCTTTCAGGAGTATAGAAGTTGTCACATGTGGCACCCAAATGAAGAATTTGACTTTTCTTCCCTGGCTGAAGCTCCTTACCAATGATCTACAACATCTTTTTCCCTATGACTGATGCTTTGTTTTGTGTGTGTTTGTGTGTATGTATGTGTGTCTGTCTGTCTGTCTTTGTTTCTGTCTGTCGGTTTCTTCCACATAATACCTCTCTATACTTCAGAATGACTTCTTAGTTGCTCATTCCAAGATTGACCAATCATGCTTCCTCTGAGTGTTCGCTTTTGATGACTCAAATTACACTTGTGTTAATCAATGCACCTGTAGCCAGTACTGTGTACCACTGACCACATCACAACCAGCCTCATGGAAAAAAAAGTAATTTTCAAGGCTCTTATGGAAGTTTTTATCAGAATTTTCTGTATTTTTTACTCCCCTATCCAAACTGTTGTAGTTTGTGGATCGTCCCCAAGTCTTTGCTTAATTGTAATTATCTGTGTAACTGGCCTACGGGGAGAACATCATCCCAAGCCTCCAATATTACGTAGCAGAAGGAATAGATGAATAATTTGGAGAAATTGGTCATTAAGATACAGATGTCCCCTGAGATGGATTAACTGTGTCGAATCATCCCATCACTGACAAGCATTCTGAACTATGTTCTCAATTTGTTTTCTTCTTTGTCATTTTGAGTGTGCTACCTAAGGTGTGGAGGACCATTTGTGGGTTGTGTTTGAAATTTGAGACTTCACTATTCATGCGTGAATGTGGTAAAAAATACAATAGATCAGTGATATCTCTGGGTTAGAAGAGATAGTGATAGAAAGTCTTCACTTGTGTCTCAGGCAAAGATCCTTGAAAGGGCAACTTGGCTTGTTAATTTGGATAAGATCTAGTTAATGGGTAGTTATGTGCTGTTGAAGGGGAACCTATTCTGGAAACTCTAATTTAACTTGAATTTCCATGGTATTCTCTGTGATGTCACTAGTGTTATGGAAACAGAAACTGCCCTTGTGGCATTTAGTTATATTTATTGGTTAACCAACAAATGTTTTTCAGAATGATCAAGCTATTTATAGAGAAAACAGAGAGCATGGAGAGACCAAAGAGAGAGGAAGAAGAAATTAGGATACTTTCTTGTTATAGAAGGGAAAACATAAATTATCTGGTGGAAAAGGGCGAGTGAGAGCATTGGCTGGTTCCGAGGAGCTTCCTAGAGGAGGTGGTCTTGGCTCAGGCCTTCTAGGTGTAGGACTTATGACCTGAAGGCTCTGGATTCCTAAAGAAGAGACCCAGTAACAGGAATATCTGATGAATTTTTGGCAGAGAGCCAGGAATTGTCAACCATGCAGCTGGTCTACTGTGAGTTCCTTAATTTCATTCTGAACAAGGAAGAATACCAAGAAAAACCACAGGGATAAAAGCTTTCACTCTCAGGGTAGAGTATTGAATTTTATCTTCAGAGGATTCCTGGACATGCCATTGGAATTTTATGACAAGGGCTACTCCCCTGGACATGCATCAACGTCTCTGACTATTTTGAACATACATGATTAAGGCTTGGTGGTCCTAAACACTAGGGACTCCAGGACTTACATGCATCCCATCAGATACGAACTGAAAATGTCCTCTATTTCTTCATGTCTTGGCCAGATTTTCTTTTTAAGGGCCAGGGGACTGCAGAAGGAAGTGAGGCATATTTGTAGTGATCATGGTTGGGAGAAAGAAAATAGCTAATAGCTCCAGATTGAAGAGAGCTTTTCTCCTCTTTCAGTGCTTCCAAGTGTCTGTAGACTTCCCCTTTTGTCAACCTTCATTCGGGGACTAGCATTTTCTCTCCTGTGTCTGGGACATAACTATGCATGTTCCATTGTGTTTATCTACAGGGTCTGCTGGGAAGGCATCATCACAACCGTCCACCATCAGTGAGCAAGTACAACAGATTAAGAAGTTGGAGAAATTGACTAATGAGCTCCAGAAGATGACCTGTGAGTTGGGTAAACTCCCAGAAGTGCTGACCCATCGCACCAACAGCATTTGGACAAAAGATAGCCATTATGCCCACTTCTTTGTTGACTGTCCTGACCTCCCTGTGTTAACATCATTTTTCTCACATCACAGGAAAATGCAACTGTAATGTCCTCATATACAAATTAATTTTATTATGTTCCTCTCAGAGTCAGGACATGAAGAAAAAATAAGAGTGTGATAAGAAGCTATATCATTTCTCAGAAAAGCAGAAGAGGTATTTTGAATAAAAGTCGTAGGATACGGCAAGTAATATGTGAGCTCTCATCATGGATTTTAATAGACAGAGAATGCATTTTCTGTCCTCAGAGGAATACAAAAAGCTTCTCATATACAGAAGCACTGTAACTTAAACTTTTATAAGTAAACTTTTATTTATTTATTTTAAAGATTTATTTTATTTGATTTGTATGATTACTCTGTAACTGTCAGACACAACAGAAGTGGACATCAAATGCAATTATACATGGTTGTATGCCAAGATGTTTTTGCTGGGAATTAAACTCATGACCTATGGAAAAGTAATCAGTGCTCCTAAATGCTGAATCATCTTACCAGTCTAAATTACTTTTGATGGTAATGGTGATTGTATTGATGATGGTGATGGTATTGATGATGATGATGGTGATGATGATGATGATGTTTGCTATTATTATTACTACAATAATAATTATTATTATATTATATAATAATATATAATTTTATTATTATTATTATTATTATTATTATTATTATTATTATTATTATTATTATTATACTGCAACTCTAAATGGATCAAGACTTACCCTCCTCCAATGATCTTCCCCTTCTCCTGTCTCAAGAAGAATCTGCAATAAGGAAGACAGCATCAGAGCTGCCCATCCTCCCCAGCACTAAAGAAAGAAAAGATTTACTTTAACTTGGTTATGGAGATTTTCTTATTGACTGGGCTCATAGCTTCATACCTAATGACAGGTAGACTATGGAAATGGGAGCTCATTTTGGAGGAATCTGCTTATCTTGGAATAACTGGGGAAATAGTGAGCAAGCATAAGATGTTGGTCCACCACCTTATCCCTTGCTGAGAATAAAGTCTCCTGGGAACTGGGTAAGCAGGGTAAGCAGGTATGGCTAACAATTCAATCGAGGTGGGTAAACATTTGTCTATTAGGTATACAGGGGGAGCATTTCATTGACTAAGCTGAATGTATCTCCTGTCCACTATGTTCTAATCCCGTGCAAGGAAAGTTTTGTTGATTTTGTCTATCCTGTAGCCCAGCAAGTGTTTTTCACATTCTGTGTGCAGTTTCTTCACTAATATGAACCTTGTGAGAATGGAGGGAGCCAAGGAAAGCCACAGACAACAACATTCTACATTCTAGAAGATCAAGGCCTTCTCATAAAATAAAATCCGTGTATCTTTGAATTCAGCAGTGAGGTAAAGTGCATCCAACCTCTGGTCATGCTGCTGATATCTGGTTCACAGGCCTGTTGATTAACTATTCCATGGGGGACAGAAAGCATCAAAATTAGCATGAGATAAAAAAAACTGAAAAATGAGTCAAAACTCTGATATCTAGCTGTATCTGGTCCCGATGAGGGTAACAAATTACATGAAGGGTATTATCTTGAGCAAGATTTACTCTGCTGGAATTCTCTGATGTTCATATGTGCTTGAAAATCTGTCAGAGAAGATTGTATTAATATCATACTCTTGTCCAGAAAGACCATACCGAACAGTATATTATTCTTTCTGTAGTACAGTGTTGCAACTACTTCAAATCACACATGTATGTGAGGATGAAATTAATGTTCTACATAGATGAGGGCATTCCCTCAATCCTTGTCTTAGTATTTTTTTTAAAATATGGAAAATGGCTTAGAATTCATCAGTTCCACACCTCAACTGAAGTAACTGTTCCTCTGACTGTATACATAGAGGATATCTGAGTAGTAGTTGACATTTTTAGTCAGTGGTGTCTCCCCATGGATCTCTTTGAGCTTCAATAAGCATGCATAGTCATATTTTAGTTAAGGGAATCATGTAGTATCCAAAATATTACAGGATCCGTCTGCTGTAAATGTTTTTCTTTTACACAGGTGAAGGAAGGTGCATAAAGTTCTGTATATCAAAGGTTGAAGATATTACACCATCCATAGATAAAAAATATTTTCATTTACACAGGTGAAGGAAGGTGTATCAAAGGCAGTACATCAAAGGTTGTAGATATTACACCATCCAAAGATGAAAATATATCAAGAAGAATTGAGAAGGGCTACACAGATTGATCTAAGTATCACCAAACAATTCTAAGCCAGGAGGGACAAGAAATCACATCATATGGAAACTCAAAATAATCTGATGGTATGGTATGTAGACTGCTAATAGATAATGAAAAACCATCTAAAAACCACATGCATATATACAAGGTGCTATT
Organism: Rattus norvegicus; assembly: GCF_021556685.1. Taxonomy (NCBI): domain Eukaryota; kingdom Metazoa; phylum Chordata; class Mammalia; order Rodentia; family Muridae; genus Rattus; species Rattus norvegicus. Next base: position 76,632,645 of record NC_141555.1, read on the forward strand.
CAAAAAGTAAACAGAGGCAGTTTGCAACCTAAATTTAGCACAAAGAGATTGATTCCCCACTGTACAGATTCTGATCAGAACCATTGCCTATTAAGAAAACTGTATTAGAACTCACTTGCATATCATAAGACTGTATAACTAGGAAGTCACCACACATGACATTCGGGAAGCATAGCATGAACTTGCCAAGAATAGAGGGAATCCGTTTAGCTGATGATTTATGGCCATGAAACTCAAATGTCCAAAATACCAGCTGGATTTGCATTTACAGAACAATAAATACTTAATGAGTTTAAGGACAAAATTTGAATCTAAAGTCTGCAAAAATTATGTATCATTGAGCTCTGAATCCCTATGGAGAATGAAGAATATTATGAGTTTAATTGTGACCCAGATGTATAAATAAATGGTGCAGTTTGAAGTGATTAGATATGCTAAAGAGGCTTGCAAAACAAAGGAGGCCATAGTATCTTTGAAGAAGTGTGCTTTTCCAACATGTAGCACGTGTTACCATGGAGTGTCCTACACACACACACACACACACACACACACACACACACACACACACACACACATCCTACAAATAAGTGACTTGCTTTGTGCTGTTGGGGCATGCTGGATTGATCCAAGGTATGAGGTGTATATCCACAAGTAAGTCAAACCCAATGTCAATGAAAGAATTCAGAATTCCTCCTCATTTCTTGAGAAAGAATTCTGTGCATGAACAATGCTTACATTTTAAAGTTTAAGAGGAATGATTTGTAAATAGTAACAACTGAATCCCACTTTGAAAACAACATTTCATAGAAATCTAGTGATTCAATTTTGATTTTATTGAACTGTAGTTGCTCAGTTCTCATGATTGTAGGATTGAACCAGGTCATTACTAGTCATAATTCTGTAGGGACTGAAAGAGCTTTGACAATTCTTCAAGTTGAAAAACATAAGAAACCGTACTGCAACAACTTAATTCAAAAGGGAGAAACTTGTGCTTAGTTAAAACCAGTACCTAAGACTGAGCAGATGGATCAAAGCCAAGGAGAAACATTGTATCTACATAAGGACTTCCTGATGCAGAACCTGTTACTAAAATGAAGAAAGCTAAGGGCTTCAGGAAATATGCAATAGGAAGACTTTGAATGATAGAAAATACATGCTATTAATTTATTGGTATAGATTGAGAGGACGAATTTTTAAAATTTTTATCTCCTTGGGAGTGAACATATTTGAGCTGAGTAAATGCTGTAGACCAGGTAGGAAAGGGAAGTGAGTTTCCATTCAGACATTGGAACTCCCTTCATACTGAACATGAACATGAGAGGGTTTCAAAGAAGTGTTGAAGCACATCAAAAACTGCTGGCCATCCAGGAGGAGTCTCAGAGGGTTAATTCATTCTTGTTATGAGGAATTTTCAAGTTTATTATTGGAAATCAGTCAAGAGATATTCAAAATCTAGAAACCAAATTCTGTACATGTCTCATATTAGTCTTGGAAGGCCTTAAAGGCCCCAAAGAGGCATAGCTAGATTCATCTTTAAAACTCTATTACAATTGGTGACTGACAGCCTTCCCACTATGTTCCCAAGGGCAGCCACAGTGTATGACTGTGGTGCTAATTCTTCAACAAGAGACTGCTTAGCTTAATTATTGTGTTTTGTTTTTGGTTTGAGTTTTGTTTTCATCAGGTATTAGCTTTGGTTTGGTTGGAAGTTTTGTTACTCATTCTTTTTTTAAAATTTTTGTTCTTCTGGTGAATTTTCAGTTTGGTTAAGGTCATACACTTTATATTATGATTGTATCATTTTAGCACTTTTTAAAAAACAGTTAATATATATTTTTTCAGAATAAATTGTGTTTTTCAACTCTTCAGAAACTTGTTTTTTCATGTGTGGTGTAGCCATCCTGTAATCCAACAAACCATATGTGGAGCTAGGTCACTGAAACATTCACTGGCCTTGGGATTGATAATTTGTTCACAACAAGCCAGAGGTAAACATGTGGACTGGACTTTCGAAGTTGCTAATATGGCCCACTGTGGATACCAATTTCATGATGGAAAAGGTATCCATGATTCATCCTGTGGTTATATCTTTAGGTTCTCCTAAAATATAGTACTCTAGGGGTGATCATATCGGACGAACTAGTGAGAAACTCAGTAGATTTGCTCTAATGATTCTCAGGAAATGAAAACATTCACCAATGAAGTAAAAATAGAAATCAGGAAAACCAGTCCTATCTGTCTCTGGTTTCATGAAATATAGTCACAGTGGGAACCTCTTGGGAGAGATAATAAATTCCATGTTTCAAAAACTATTTTATACTTAGTTTTTATGTTTTTGGACCTCAATATATATTTGGTGCTTATTTTGAATAATCGTTGGGTTCAGTTTATTTTCATTAACATTATTATTGCTATTATTTATTTTATTTTTTTAATTTTTTTGGTTTTGTTTTTTTTAATCTTTATTAACTTGAGTATTTCTTATTTACCTTTTGATTGTTATTCCCCTTCCTAGTTTCTGGGCCAACATCACCCTAACACCTCCCCCTCCCCCAAAATATGGGCTTCCCCTCCCCATCCTCCCCCCATTAAAACCCTCACTCCAACAATCACGTTCAATGGGGGTTCAGTCTTGGCAGGGCCCAGGGCTTCCCTTTCCACTGGTGATCTTACTAGGATATTCATTGCTACCTATGTGGTCAGAGTCCAGGGTCAATCCATGTATAGTCTTTGGGTAGTGGCTTAGTCCCTGGAAGCTCTGGTTGCTTGGCATTGTTGTTCAAATGGGGTCTAGAGCCCCTTCAAGCTCTTCCAGTCCTTTCTCTGATTCCTTCAACGGGGGTCCCGTTCTCGGTTCAGTGGTTTGCTGCTGGCTTTCGCATATGTATTTGCTGTATTCTGACTGTGTCTCTCAGGATAGATCTACATCCGGTTCTTGTTGACCTGCACTACTTTGCTTCATCTATCTTATCTAATTGGGTGGCTGTATATGTATGTGCCACATGTGGGGCAGGCTCTGAATGAGTGTTATTTCTGCCTCTGCTCTAAATTTTGCCTCCCTATTCCCTGACAAGGATATTCTTGTTCCCATTTTAAAGAAGGAGTGAAGCATTTGCGTTTAACATCTGTATGGTAAGAACTTCAAGCCTCTGTAGAAAGAAATTGAAGAAGACCTCAGAAGATGGAAAGATCTCCCATGTTCATGGATTGGCAGGAGTAATATAGTAAAAATGGCCATTTTACCAAAAACGATCTGCAGATTCAATGCAATCCCTATTAAATACCAATCCAATTCTTCAGAGAGTTAGACAAAACAATTTCCAAATTCATCTGGAATAATGAAAAATGCAGGATAACGAAAACCTCAAAACTAAGATGACTTCTGGGGGAATCACTCTCCCTGAACACAAGCGGTATTACAGAGCAATAGTGATAAAACTGAATGGTTGTACATAGACAAACAGACATACCAGTTGAATAGAATTGAAGACCTAGAAAAAAACCACACACCTATGGTCACGTGATTTTTTTAAAAAGGAGCCAAAACCATATAATGGAAGATACCATTTTCATCAAATGGTGCTGGTTCAATGGGAGGTCAACATGTAGAAGAATGCAGATCGATCCATGCTTATCACCCTGTACAAGAGGATCAAGGACCTCCACATCAAATCAGATGCACTCAAACTAATAGAACAGAAAGTGGGGAAGCATGTTGAACACCTGGGCACTGGAGAAAATTTCCTCAACAAAACACCAATGGCTTATGCACTAAGATCAAGAATCGACAAAGGGGATCTCATAAAACTGCAAAGCTTCTGTAAGGCAAAGGACACTGTTACGGTTTCTTTTTCTACATAAGTGTTTTGCCTGGTTTAAGTGCTATGCACCATATACATGCAATTCCCACTGAAGCCAGTTGAGTGAGAGATTTTCAAATGGAATTGGTTTACTCTTTTGGTTCTATGCTTAGCAAATGCTCAAAATGCATGAGCTATGTTTCCAGCCCATGTGCATGACTTTTATCCTTTCTTTTGTACTCTCTTAGTTGAACTGGATCAAATTCCACCAAAGAGAGAAGTTTTGTGATACCTACAGGAGTACATATATGGTATAGACATTGTCTAAACTGCCAGTCATACATGTAGGTTATTCGTAGATACTGCATTATACCTCAGCATCTCTAAACTCTCAAATCGCATCCTTGGTGACAATGTAGATTTGACCCATCAGATGTAATGAAGAATTAAAACTCATCTTGTGGTCAAAGTGGAAAGGAAATCACATTGATGTATCATAAATTCAGTGCTAAGAACAAGATTCAGACTATTCTGTGGGGATGCAGCCTGCAGCTGTGAAAACAGACATTTGGTGGAAAATGATTCAGTTCAAAAATGGGAAGAGAGAAAAGTAATTGATATTGTTCTAATAGATTTCACAACATTTAAAATGTGTTTCTTCCAGGTCAGTAAATGACTGTTGTAAAGCAACTCATGAAATGAACTTTTGAGACCAAACATTAGCCTGAGAATTACTTCTGTGTCTCCCCAGAATGTTGCTTTGAAAGTAAGATTCAAAAGTATCCATTCGATGAATGATATATAGATATATACACATTATAACAGGATGGATACAGAGTATATTCATTTCTGAGAATGAGGGATTCAGCAGGTGAGTTGGATTAGCAATAAAGGTAATTTTTGCTGACTCTTGATTCCTGAAATCCTTCCCTAGGATATCCATGATTTAAAGAAAAAAAAAAAAAACTTCAGACAACGTGTCTCAGATTTTTATATAGTTCAGTTTTCCTGGTCTTGGTACACAAAAGGAAAGACATCTGGTTTTCCAATTCTCGTTTATCCTGTAATTCTTGTACATGATGCACTCATGCAAATACATTACTGTGCATTAACATATTACTATTTCTATTTTTATTCTGTTGCCAAGAACTATTCAAAATAAGAAGGACTGTATCAAAGCATCATATGAAAATCATGCTAAGGGAATGTGGCCATTGGAAATTTGTAACTGAACTGAACCTCTTATTAGACACAAACAGCTCTAAAAGGTCTTCTCTAGATTCCTGGTGCAGAAGCCGGCATTCCCAAACAGAACGTAGTGGATAAATCTCTCTGTAGAGAGAAAAAAAGTTTGTCACAATGATCAAGGCTATGGCCCACATAATTTATCAATGGCTGGATATTTGGAAAATCCTAGAATCCATTAGTTTATTGATCCAAAAGTCTAGATGACTCATCTTGTAATTAATATATGGATAAATCTTCAGAATGCAGGTTCTAATGTCTGTGAGTGTTTGGTAGCATTTTGAGTGCTAGCAGGAAAAAGGAAAAGCTTCTTTTCCATGTTTTCTATGGACTTCAAGTAGAATGCATGGTTTAGAATACATTGGGATTGCGATTCTCAAACAGACCAGTATTTTCAACTGTACTTACTTTTCTGGGAAGTTGCAGCCAGTCAGCATGGCTCATGTGTATGTGAACTGCAAGATCCAGTCTGGGAAAGTGGTCCTGTTCATCAATTGCCACCTGTACCTTTATGCAGAAATATGCAAAAAAATCTCAATCATCTCCCATTCAAACATGGTGTTCTGGGACTTGTAGACATCACAGCCACTAACAACCCTAATGTGATTCAAGATTACTTACAACAGATCAGTGGAATGAAAACAGTTCCCTGGGTCTTCATAGTAAAGAAAGACTGCATAGGCAGACACAGTGATCTAATATCCCTCCAACAGAATGATTAGCTGAGGACATGGCTGAAGCAGATTGGAGATCTGCAGTTATGAAAGGGTTGGCAGTAAAAGCCCGTGCTGACAGAAGATATTCAGTAATACTGAGGCCAGTGCACCTGAAATATGATGTGCATCATGGAGGATGTCAGTATTTTCTTGATTGGAATTGTCTACAAATTGGTTTATTCGATTCCTCAGTGCAAAAATCTGATGCTGTTTGCCTGAAACCATGGGCTATGGAAGCTTAACACATCACACAGGATTGAGTATCCATTCTTCATGTGCTGACATGTCTCTACCTCTAAGCCCATGTTTAACAATCCAGTGCATCTAAATCTCCAGTGAATCAATTACTGTTTATCTACCATGCTGTTCTGCTGAGGTCATTTGGCAGAAGTCCACTTCCTAATGGTTAAATAAAATCAGATTAAAAGTAGATTTGATATATATATATATATATATATATATATATATATATATATATATTGTGTGTGTGTGTGATTTGGTTGCGGTATGTGAACTGTATGTTTGGTAATTCAAGCTTTTGGGGTATTGAGTGTGTTGTGTGTGTGTGTGTGTGTGTGTGTGTGTGTGTGTGTTTCGTTTTTGTTTTTGTTTTTGTTTTTGTTTTTGTTTTGTGTGTGTGTGATTTGGTTGCCTCATTCCGGATGGTATTTCATAGTTTCATTCATTTGTTATGAATTTCACGATGTCATTGTATTTGATTACTGAGGGGCTCTCCATTATGTAGATTAACCACATTTTCTGTACCCATTCCTGTGGTCAAATCATTTGGGTTCTTCATAGCTTCTGGCTATCATGAATACAGCTGCTGTAAACAGAGTACAATGTTTGTCCTCGTTCTATGTTGGGGCATCATTTGGGAATAAGCCCAGTAGTGGGATAGGTAAGTCCTCAGCATATACTATGTCCAATGTTCTGAGGAAAGCCCAGAGTAATTTCTGGAATATTGTACCTCATTTCAATCCCACCAATAATGGAGGAGTCTTACCCTTTCTCCACATGGTGACCAGCATCTACTGTTAACTGAATGTTTGATCTTAGCCGTTCTGCCTGGTGTATCCTTTGATTTGCATTACCCTGGTGAATAATGACGTTGAACATTTCTTTATGTATTTCCCAGCCATTCCAAGTTCTTCTGCTGAAAATTATTTGATTAGATCTGTACCCCATTTTTAATAGGGTCATTTGACTTTCTGGAGCATAACTTCTTGAGTTCTTTTTACATATTGAATATTAATTCTCTTTCAGATATAGGAGGGCAAAGACTTTTTTCAATGTATTAGTGGCCATTTTGTCATAATGACAGCGTTCTTTGCCTTGAACACACTTTGCAATTTTACAAGGTCCAATCTCTCAACCCCCTTATCGTAAAGCATAAGCCACTGGTTTGGGGTTCTGTTCAAGAAATTTTCCCTAGTCATCACGTGTTCAAGCTTTTCCCCACTTTTTTTTCTTTTATTTTTTTTCTTATTTTCAGAGCTGGGGACCGAATCCAGGGCCTTGCACTCGCTAGGTGAGCGCTCTACCACTGATCCAAATTCCCAACCCCGCCCCCACTTTTTCTTCTATTAGTTTGTGTATATCTCTTTTTTCTCGATGTCCTTAGTCCACTTGGACATCAGCTTCTTACAGTGTGATAAGAATAGATTGATTTACATTAATTTACATGCTGGCATCTACGTGAACCAACACAGGTGTTTACTTGCCTGTCTCTGTACCCATACCATATAATTTTTATCACTATTGCTGGGTATTCAGCTTGAGGTTAGGGATGTTGATTTCCCAAGAATTTCTTTTAATTTGAGAATAGTTTTTACTACCTTGTTTTTTTCTTATTCTAAATGAACTTGCATATTTCTCCTTCTAACTGTATGAATAATTTTGTTGAGATTTTCTTGGGGATTGCATTGAATCTGTAGATTGCTTTTGGCAAAGGGCCCTTTTTACTATATCAATACTGCCAATCCATGAACATGAAAGGTCTTTCCATCTTCTCAGATTTTCTTCTTTTAGAGACATTAAGTTCTTTTCATATGGCACTTTCCTTTGCCTGGTTTGAGTTACACGGAGGTATTTTTGTTATTTGTGATTATTGTGAATTGTGTCATTTCCCTAATTTCTTTCTCAGTATGTTTATTCATGGAAGGTCACTGATCTGTTTAAGTTAATTCTATATCCAGGACGTTGCTGAAGTTCTTTATCACATGCAGTAGTTTTCTGGTGGAAATAATGGAGTCACTTAGGTATACTATCATATCACCTGCAAATAGTGATATATTGGCCTCTTCCTTTCATATTTGTATCCCTGTGTCCTCCTTTTCCTGTCTGATTGGTCAGGCTAGCACATTTAGCACGATATTGAATAAGTAGGGAGAGACTGAATAGCCGTGTCCAGTCCCTGATTTTAGAGGGAGATCTTCAAGTTTCTCTTCATTTAGTTTGATTTTTGGCTACTGGTTTGCTGTCCATGACCTTTACTATGGTTGATTATGGGCCTTGAATTCCTATCATTGCAAGGCTTTGGCTATGAAGGGGCATTTTATTTTGTCAAATGCTTTCGCAGCATCTAATGAGATGAAAATGTCATTTTTTTCTTTCAGTTTGATTATCTGGTGGATTATGTTGATGGAATTCCATAGTGAAATATCCTTGCATTCCTGTTATGAAGTCTCCTTGATCGTGACGGATGACAATTTTGATGTGTTCTTGGATTTGGTTTGCAATGATTTGATTGAATATTTTTGTCAATATTCATAAGGGAAATTGGTCTGAAGTTCACTTTCTTTATTGGGTCCTTGTGTACTTTAGGTATAAGTGTAACTGTGGCTTCATCAATGGAATTGGGTAGTATTCCTCTGTTTGTATTTAGTGGAAAATTTTGGACAATATTTGGTTCTAGGAGGTGCGGATAGAATTTTCCACTAAAATCATCTGGTCCTAGGATCTTTTCCCAATTGGGAGCCTTTTAATAATTGTTTCTAATTTTTTTAGGATTCATGGTACAGTTTAGATATTTTTTCCGACCCTGACTTAACTTTGGTAACTGCTCCCTGTATAGAAAATTGATCATTTTGTCCAGATTTTCTACTTTTCTTGAACATAAATTTCAGTAATACGGTATGATGATGTTTTGATTCCCAGATTCTGTTATTTTGTTTCCCTCTCCTTTCTGATTTTGTTATTTTGATACTTTCTCTGTGCCCTTTTGTCATTCTATCTCAGGTTTATGTACCATGTTGATTTACCCTTGGATCCAGCTCCTGGTTTCATTGATTCTTTGTCGAGTTCTTTGTGTTTCTCCTTAGTTGATTTCAGACCTGAGTTTGATTATTTCCTGTTTCTGCTCCTCTCGGGTGAATCTGCTTCTTTTTGCTTTTGACTTTTATATTTGTTGTCAAGCTGCTAATGTATGCTCTCTCCAGTTTCCCTTTGCATACTCTCAGAGCTATGAGTTTTCCTCTTAGCTCTCCTTTCATTGTGTCCCATAAGTTTTTTTGTTGTACCTTACATTTCCTAAAATTTTAAAACATTTTTAATTTTTTAATTTTTTTCTTTAGTTCTTCCTCCACCAAGTTATCACTGAGTAAAATATTGGTCAAACTCTATGAGTATTTGGGCTTCCTGACATTTTTTTGTTATTGAAGTCCAGCCTTACATCATGGCAGTGTGAGAAAATGCTTGGGATTATTTCACTCTTTTGTATCTGTTGATGCCTCTTTTATGACCAACTGTATGATCAGTTTTGGAGAATGTGCCGTGAGTTCCTGAGAATAAGGTGTATTCTTTTGTTCAAGGATGAAATATTCTATAGATATTTCTTAAATCCATTTTTTTTACCCGTGTTGTCCTGTATTTCTTGAAGAGTTTTATATGTTCCCTACTCAATGTCCTCTATCATTATCATGAAAAATGATTCTGAATCCACATCTTGCTTTTTCAGTTTGTTGGGGTATCCAATTTTTGCTTTCTTGGGATAAGGGGGCTCTGATGATGCCAAGTAGTTTTGGTTTCTATTGCTTAGGTTCCTGTGCTTGACTCTTGTCATCAGGTTTTCTCTGGTGTTTCGTGGTCTTGCTGTCTCTGACAGTGGCATGACCATCCTGTAAAACTCTTTGTCACTGTTCCTATAGACTTCTTTTCTCCCACCAAGATGTGGGTACAGAGATATGTAGGACCAGATCAGCAATGTTTGCAGGCAGAAACAGTAAGTGTCCTGTCCCAGACTGCGCTTGATTTCTGTGTCCTCAGGCCTCCAGCCTGGTTGCTTGGAGCAGAAGGGTTGATCTCGCCTGTGTTCTCAGTTGTGTTACTTTTCCAGGCCACTGGCTTCCATTTCTGGACACAGGTAGATACTGGAAGGATCCCCTCCATTACTCTCCCAAGGTTCCTGTATCCATAGGGCTGTAAACAGCTTCCTCTCAGCACAGGAATGTGAGCAGAGGTAATGGTTTCCCCTAAGTTCTCAGAATTTTCCATGATTCTGTGAGTCCAGCTTTCTCTCCCTCAGATTTTGGGTACAGAGAGCTATTGTAGTATGTCATCTCTGGGCGCAGCCAGAAACAGGAAGCTTGTATCTTCTTGATATTATCATCCTAATAAATGGAAATATCAGGATAGGCATTTACAGTATATGAAATATGTGTTGAGGGCGTTGTCATGGAGAGGTGGATACAAATAGATACAAAATACACTTGAATAAGCGTGGTGTATTAAGATACATCCTGACTAGAATCTGTGGAGAAAAATGACAGAGTCTGTATTATATAAAATAGATTATGAAAGTGAGTGGAAAAATTCTTCTAATAAACATAATATAATTTTAAATTGAATCTTCTTCATCATTTATTTATATAACACATCTTCATTAGGCATCTAGAATTCCATCGATTATGATACATTAAGGATGCCAATAAGAAAAAAAACGAATCTTCCATAAACAGGCATTTTAGATTTTTTGTTGCATCTTAAGCATGGATAATTCAGAGAACATAGGGGAAATCATTACTTCTGCTCCCTTAATGTAAAGGGAGAGAAAGAACTTAGAGTGTTGTCAAGCATATGCTCACAGGTACTTACTTATATAATGGGTCCATGGTCTTAATTTTCAGTGAGCTTGGTTTTTTTTGGGGGGGGGGTAATCTGAGTTTCAATTTTGTAATTTATTTCTGTGTTTTCTAACTTCATTTACTATATCATTTATCTTTTATAAAGATTAATATTTTATTCAGTTTGTTATTTTATTTATATTTCATTTCAGCTTTTCTGCTGAGATTAGATCTCTCCAAAGTAAATGAACTAAAGAAACCGATTTTGATATTTTACTAACATACCAGATTACCGCAGACGATGTGGCTATTTGATTATAGGAGAGCACTAACTATGCTTCCTTTGGTATAGAATATGAAGATGAAACCAAAGCACAAGTTAAATAATTAAAATAAGGTATTAGCTATAATGGTGAATTTTGTAATTGGATGGATTCACTATCATTATCATTAGACCTGATATGATGTAGAGAATTACAAAGAGCTAATATGTGACTATTTCAATAAAAACACCTAATATACAGTGTCTAATTTCAGTTTCATTGACATTTTGGTTGTGTCACAAGCCTTTAACATCTGAGGTATTTTTGTAGCCTCTTATGTGGAGTTCTCAAACACACTAAATGTATTTACTCTATAGTATGCAGGAGAGTTCAGAAAGCATATATAATATAATAAACACAAGACAAATAAAATTTTTTAGCCATAATCATAGAAAGATTATTTGTCCTCAATATTTATGCTTGCATGTAAGAACAGGATTCAATGTACAATTGTCTTAACACTCTTCCAGGCAAGCCACACATCCAGGGAGGGGCTGATGTGAGCAGATCCACACTGAGTTGTAGTAACCTAAATCTGAGCTGTTCTCACCATACTGAACGTGTTACCTTTCATCCTCTGTGGCTAAGACCTTGTATGAACAAACCTAAGAAACCTAGGCTCTCCTGTTCTGTCTGCAACTCATTAAGTCTCTCAGAAACCATGTTAGGAACCCCAGTGTGTTCCGTTACCATAACCTTTCTCTGCCTGAGGCATCTCATCTGTAAAATAAGAATAAAAAGCCCCTTTTGCTTAACAAACACTCAATGTGGCTGAGACCCGGGAGCTGTCCCAGGTGCTGAACACAGAGTACAGCCAGACACAGATTCAGTGCTCATGAGAGTTAAAAGCTGAGCTGGGAGAGATACATAATTAATACGATCATATATTAATATAATAAAGAACTTGGTAGTGGAAAAGTTTGAAAGAAAAAAATAAAACAAGGAAAGAACAGAGAATCAAAACAGAAGGTACAGTTGTGGTTAGAATGGAAATCACGCCCACTGCAAAACAGGGAGGATGGCACAAGTTCACTTCTGAAATAAATAACTCTAAAGATCAATTCTGTGCTCAGAAGAAAAAAAGTGCCTATTAAAGATAAACTTTAATTTTTTTTCCCAGACAACATCTAATGGAATTGCTAACCAACTGGACTAAATGAAGAAATGTTAAAAGGGTGCCACAGAGACGACATAGTAATTAAGAATGCAAACTGCTTTTACAGAAGATCTGAGTTTGGATTCAGGCTCCCGTGTCCTGTGACACACAACCACTTGTTATTTCAGCTCCAGGGGATCTATCGCCCCCTACTGGCTTTCTTGGACATCGTGCTCATATGTGTATACACACACACACACACACACACACACACACACACACACACACATACACGGACATACACAGAGATAATTAAAAATTAAAAAGTAGACCTGGAAAAAGAATGTTACAGAAGAATCATATAAGGAGACAAAATAATGAGTCAGAAATTCATATCCATACACAGACCTCAGTGCATGAGGGACAGGGTAATTAAAACAGAACTAAAATTAACATTTTCAGTCATGATTGCTCTGTAACATGAAATAATAGCACTATATGTTCACATCTGAAGTAAATATAAAATAGACAGCAAGCTAGAGCAGATGGGAAGGAGTAATTGGAAATATAGATTCCACGGGCTGTGTATTAATAAAACTAAAGAAGTATTTATAGGGGTGAGTCTGGATCCTTTGACACATATTATAAATACCAGGTGTGGTGGGAACACATAAAACAAGTGTTTTAATTTTTAATACATCTTGATGCTGAGGACCAGGGATACCAGCACATCTGCTTACATCTTGCTTCTAGAAAAAGAGTGGCCTCATCTTTAGTGCCCATTCTTGGGAAGGTGAAAAAAACAAACAAACAAACAAACAAACCCGGATTATGTCTACTAAGTTTGAAGAACATGTGGACTTTGACAAGTTGGTAGCCAGAGTGCCTAGAACATCTACAAAACACAGTACTGGAGAGAAAAGTGAAAGACTCAAAGATCATACTGTGCCTGGCCCACCTTCTGCTGATTCTTCTACTGACAAACTTGGACAGGTAATTTCCCCACACATTCCAGGTTCATATAAACCATCCTCTCTTGCCATAGAGATCTTGGATCTTCCACTTTTCCAGGAGTTTCTGGAACTATCCAAATGTTTCCAAGGATCTACAGGTCATTCCACATTTGCCCAGGTGTGCAAAGTCTTCCCACAGATCCTGAAAAGAAATCATACATTCTCCTCTTCCAGAAAGAGTGTCTTTTTTTCTTCCATCTTTATTAAATTTGGTATTTCTTATTTACATTTCAAATGATATTCCTGTTCCTGTTTCCGGGCTAACATCTCCCTAGCACCTCCCACTCCCCTTCTATAGGGGTGTTCCTCTCCTGATCCACCCACACATTCTGCCCTTTCCCAACAATCCCATTCACTGGGGAGTTCAGTCTCGGCAGGACCAGAGACTTCCCCTTCCACTGGTGCAGGACTCCCAGCTGCCGAGATGGTTCTTTTCTGCGCATGTGCACACATATGTGTTGATAAGCCCGCAAACCCTCTATTCCTCTGGGAGAACGTTGCCCTAGAGATATAACAGCCAGAATATAGCCATCGAGGCCCTGGCAGCCTGAGAGTTCTGCAGAGGCTGACAGTCTCCCATTCCGCTTCTGTGACAATCAGTATTGAATGTCTGGGAATTCTGAAGTGGCTTTTGTTGTATCGACTGACTTGTTAGCAGAAATGTGAGAGCATGAGTAACCCACACAGAGGTGGCTCATATCTCACAGGTGACAGGCGTGGCACTTGTGCTTGCCCATATGCCCTTTTATGGTGTGCATGTGTTTCTCTCCCTCTCCAAGCAGGCTTTGGTGCAGGGAAAACTCCCGTTATCTCTCTCTCCATAAAAGGATATTCATCTCTGGTTTGAAAGTCAAACCATCAGCCATGTGTGCCATGGAACAGCAATGAGGACAGATTCTTTTACGTATGCAAATGTATTCCGAGTATTACTTTGGATTTATAATCGTAAGAGTATTACCAGCAGGTGATGAAATTAAGATTTAAATATCGTGCTCCATTTAAATGGTAGGTAAGCTTTTGGCTGGATCAGGAATCAGCACATTGTTGGGTAAATACTAAATGGGGTGTGATGACATCCCGTAATTAGTTAGGACTTGGGGGTGAATAAGATTTCCTTTGCTGCGTGACATTTTAGCTCAAGGCAACTTTGAGGCTTCAGGGAGGACGCTCGCAGTCTCAGAAGGGTTTCCATTAGAAGGAGGAGATGGTTGAAGCAGTTCTCTCAGCTCCGGGTGAGAGTCTAACTCTAGACCTGGATAATTAGATCAACAGTTAGATCTAACTGCAGACAAACATTAGGATGGAGTTCAGGCTTATAGCCACACAAAGCCATTAGGTGGATCAATGAAAAGTAAGCATTTCTCCTCCTGAGCAGAACAATCCACACTGGAGCTGCGCGTGGGTGGCTGCAGGCTCGAGTCTCTACAGGTGCTCTCTGAGTCACCTGCAGGTATAGGATGGTTTACAGTCTTTGTCCCAAGCCTACAGTTAAGAGGTCCTCATCCTGTCTCCGGGCTAGAAGGAACTGAAGTTCAGAGATGTCTTTGTTCAGGTCTGCAAAGCAAAGGGCAGGGCAGAGAGAGATTCACTCTCGGTCTGTCTGACTCTTGAAGACATCCTCAGAGACACTGCTGCAAATCTCCACCCCCAATCATTGATCCCAATGCAAGAGTGACCATCAAGATATCTAAGACTTGACTTCCACTGTGCACGGAGAAAAACTTCTGTACGAGTTGAGGTCTCTTTTAGGGTGCACAAGGAAAACCTTCCTCCAGTCCCTCCCACCAGCTCTGGGGTTGCAGGAGAGATAACAGGCAGGGTCCCTCCATCTTGACATTTTCAAGGCTGTTTTAGGCTAAGTCCCCACCTTCCGGGTTTAGGGTGGGTGGAGGGTGGGTTTTGGAGAGCGCTGCCTGGACTATCTGAGATTGAAGAAGGCACCGAGGGGCTCCGGGCCACGTGCGCCCTCTAGCGCCAGTCAGAGAGAAGATATCCGTGAGTTCTCACCTTTGAGACCTGCATCCACCTCTGACCTGGGCACAGCCATATTCCTCCAATTTGAGAGGGCCACCTGCCCTTTGGTAGGTCAGTGATTGCCTAATAGGGCTACAGGAAGAGCATTTAGTTGCAAAAGGTCTTGGATTTGGTCTTCAGCGCTACTTAAAAACAAAACAGGGCATTTCGACCAACCCCTTTCTTTTTACATCAAAAACGGATAAATGGAGCCTAATTGCAGTTTCAACTTATGTATTTTGTCTATCAACTTCTTTCTTTCTCTCTTTCTTTTTTCTTTCTTTTTTCTTTCTTTCTTTCTTTCTTTCTTTCTTTCTTTCTTTCTTTCTTTTGTCCTTCCTTCCTTTCTTTCTTTCTTTCTTCCTTTGTGTGTGAGAGATACATATGTGTACTCATGTGTTTGAATGTGTATTGTGCAGACATGTGTGTATGTGTAATATGATGTCATAGATTTTCATTGCTTTCCTATCATATTTTCCGCAGCAAGGTCTTTCAGTCAAAATCAGACTCATTGATATGGCGAGTTCTGCTTGCCACGTTCCTCCCTGGATTCCCTAACTCTGCCGTCCCAGGCTTTAATTATAGGCAACCTCCACACCCACCCCCTTTGACCCCTCCCCCCATTTATGTGGGTTTCCAGGGGAAGGAAGTTGTACCTAGGTCTCTGTGTTTCCATGTAAAGTGCTTTAGTTGTGGATCCATCTCCCTGGTTTCTGTAGTGTATGTCGAATGCTCATATTTGACTGAGCGAGTGTTTTGAAATTGCAAAGGAAAGATACCTAATCCATCTCAGGCCAGGGGGCCATGGCTCTTGGTGCATTTGGAATGTAGGTTGCAGTCCTCAGCCGCATCAGTGTCTCTGACGCTGAAATTGTAACCTTTTCTTTTTCTTTTTCCTTCTTCATTTTTTTTTTATATCAGTGTCTATTCATTATCCACAGTGCTGGGTTGCATCAAGACAACTTCCTTTAAACATGTCATGTGCTTTACCCTATCCGACCTTCCTGCTCACCCCCATCCCCCACCCCCCTGCCTAGTCTCCTTCCTTCTCCAGGCCTTTGTCTGCTTTCGTGACATATGGACATATTTTTTTTTCCAGATCTGTTAAGAACCCATAAAGATTCAGTAAAGAATTACAGGACTCACAACGAGACAAAAATTACAATATTTGCTTCTTGGTGTCTGGTTGATTTTACTTACTGCGGTGGTCTCCAGTTTTCCTACCAAAGACTTAATTCAATCCCTTATGTGTCTGGATAAAATTCCATTGTGTATGTGCACCAGGACTTATTCAATGGTCTATTGATGGATGCTCAGGCAGATTCCACATCTTGGCTACTGGGAATGGTGCCACAGTAAGCATGGTGTGCAGGTGTCCTCTGATGTGTTTCCTGTGAGTCCTGTGGGTATGGTGGCCAAATGCTCAGGCTGACTGCCATTCACCGAGAGGCTCTGAGCCTAAGCTGTGTGCTCTCTCTGTGGATGGAGACTTAGCATGTGATTACTCTGTGTGTGTGTGTGTGTTTGTGTGTGTGTGTGTGTGTGTGTTTGTGTGTTCACTGAATGACTGTGCACCCTTACATTGGGACTCTTCATGGAGTTTTTGAAAGCTAGAGCTGTGTTGGTGAGCATTGGAGATAAATGTTTAGCACCCCATTCCTCTATCCTTCCCTACCCCTCTGCTTCCTTCCGCTCCTTTTTGCTTCCCCTTCTTCCTCCACTCCCCCTTTCAAGAAAGTGTCTCACTATATAGCCTAGGCTGGTCTCATGCTTGCAATGATTCTCCTGCCTCAGCCTTCCAAATACCAAGAAGTCCTTTCCTTGGAGGAAGAGAAAGACTTTCAGAGGTGCAGTTGTGGGCATGGGTTGCCAGGAGAGGAGTAGACACCTGACTGTCTGACTTTGTACAAGGAAACTAGGACCAAAGCAGATAGCATTGGGGACAGTGAGGTTGGCCACTGTGCCCACTCCCTGTCCCCCGCACCTCGAACCAGAGCTCTGGCAAGTCATGTTTTAAAAGGCATCAAGTCATGTCAGTGGTCAGATAGAAGATGGCACAGGTATCCTTGGGAACATGTAAAGCAGAAATTATTACCTACAATTTCTAGTCTAGGAGAAGAAAGGGCACCCAGATTTTGTGTGTGTGTGTGTGTGTGTGTGTGTGTGTGTGTGTGTGTGTGTGTGTTTATGTGTTGGGTCATAGCAGGAAACAAGGTGGATAGCTGGATTTCAAGATTCTCTGAAATTTGAGTATTTTCCTGAGCTTCTGGGTAGAGATATGGCTGTGTTGGTCTGTTTGGTATATGATCTTTTAAATAGAGAAGGGCTTACATTGGGAGGGCCCATCCCAAGCAAAATGGACAAATACCACATGATATCCCTCATTTTGGGGGCCGTAAAATTCTTTAAAGATTCATTGTGCTCATATGAAATGGGAGAAGCAGGTCTGGGGGATTAAGGTGGTTGAGTATAGAGCTTGCTGGATGCAGAGGAAGAGGTGCTGCTCCTCTGTTAGCCAGCAGACTGGCCAGGACAGCATCAAGTGAACAGGCAAACCATGTTGTCATAACTTGGGGGAACCACGGTGAATTAGGATGAAAAGCATCTCTCCTGTCCCAAGCCAGATTCCCCAGGGCCTCTGGGCCATCTCAGACACTGACTAACAAAGGCATCAATATCAGAGCTGAGAGATCCACATCTGAAACTAGTCACATTCCTCAGTTTCTCCTCTGGAAGATACAGATCAATTACAGTCAGGACCAGCTTAGGCACAGCCTAGGTTCCAGCTGCCTTTTCAGCGCCACCACCACCCTTGTTAGAGAAGGTGATCTGGCACTGATGAGTGGGCTGCATTCTTGGGTTATGGTTATTCTAATACAACCACTATAGGAAACATCTGTTGCTGGACATAGCACCGTAGTCATGGCCATGCCTGGTTGGTTTCTATTAATATCATTCATGAATCACAGGCTTAAGTGGATGGAGGGGTGAAAAGGTTTTGTGGCTGTGGGACCACTTCCCTACTGGGGACTTGGCAAGACTTTGTCTACCCTGGAATTTCTCCAGTATCCTCCCGTTATGTTCTTTCCATTTAAGGTGTTAAATCAGAGAGAATGGGTCCAGGTGGTATCCCGGAGACCGTGGCTCTGACATCACGGAAACATCTTGTGATCAGGCCGAATTAGCATACACACTAAGTTCTCATGCTCTTCCTCAAGCCAGTGGCCTCTGCACTGAGCCCCATGATTATTGATTACTGAGTGAATGTGAGACTGAAAGGAGGAGGTGCTGCAGTATTGCCGTGTACATGGAAGCCAGATGTCTTCCTGTTGGCAGATCCCACATCGGAATGACTGTGGCTCCAGACAGAGTGCCCAGGCCTGAGAATTTAAATTATTGAATCCCTAAGGTAATGAGCCATCTCCCAGCCCCTGGTGTTTTGTCTGATGAGTCTGCAAGTTGCATGTTTAATATGTAAGGAACGGGAACCATGAGGAATGGGAAAAAGAGAGTGTTTGCCTCCTCTGTCCACCCTCTCTGCTCTCAGGGAGGTTGTGGCAATGGCAGGCTGCCCTCATCTTCTCAGTGAACTGGACTTCGTGGATGTTCTCAGGACCTTAGAGAGGGCCAGAGAAGCTGCTTTGTTCTGCAGGATGTATCTGACTCTGGAAGGTTCTGGATGAATTCCAGCTAAATGGATACCTTTACCTCACAGAGAGGGAAATCAAGAGGCTCGATTATTTTACCAGCATCTGGAGTGTGTTGGAGCCTTGGGGAGGGCTCTGTCCTTTGTCAGCAGTGATGGGGACAGTTGTTACTGAAGTCAGAGCTTGAGCAGTTCCTGTCCCACTCAGAGACCTCCATTCAGGTAAAGCTGGATCCCCTACTACACCACAGGGGGAAATCAGTGAGTTTATTACACAGAGAAGGTGACTGTCTCTGTTTCTGATTTGAACATGGGCATTTAGAGAGAGCTTTATACACAATTCTGTGGCTTTTCAGGCACCACTGTTCAAAAGATATAATTACAGCAAAGTTGAAGGATAAAGTGAAGTTTAAAAATTAGGTAAAATATAGTGATTGAATGTACTTGTTTTTATTTATTTTTTTTTAGATTTATTTTGTTATTTTTATGTACTTGCACCTATGAGTTTGTCCTATATACATATGGTACCCTTAGAGATCAGAAGAAGATGTCTGATACATTCTAACTGGACTTATGGATGGTTGTGAGCTGCCACGTGGGTGCTTGGAATGGAACTCGGGTCCTCTGCAAGAGCAGCCATTGCTCTATAGGACTGACCCATCTCTCTAGCCTGTGACTTGTTTCTCTTAGGTGGTTTTCTTTTTGTAAATAAAGTTCAAATATGGTTTTATGAGTTACATCGTTTGGGTGTAATGATGAGAGTGGATTAGTAACAGTGTGAAACCATAGGCAATACACTTCCTGACACTCAATAAGGACAGTTTCAATTGTGTGTGTTCGCACACACACACACACACACTCACAAACATACACATGCATGCATGCACATTCATATTATTTACAGATTCCCTTGGAGGCCAAAAGAGGACCTCAGGTTCCAGAAGCTGATTTACACGCAGCTGTGAGGTGCTTAAGTGGATCCTAAGAACAGAATTTGAGTTCCCTGCGAGTTTGGAACATGCTCTTAACTGATGGGCTATCTCTGCAGGCCCATTTGTTTTTTTGTCTCGACTCAGATATCTTTAGGATAACGTGAACTATTTCTGCAAGCATCCTTGGCTGGGTCGGTTGCATTGATGTTTCTGATGCTCAGCCATCAGGAGACAAAGGCTAGACCCCAGAAGATAGCTTCTCTCCAATTTAGCGTCAACCTTAACTCTCCAGTTCCTCTATACTGTCTTGTTCGAACCACAGGCACAATGGTGCTTCCTCCAGGACGCTGGAGGTGTGTTCTGGTAGGTTGAGCAAGGACATGAGGCTATGAATAAAGGTCAGCGTGACTCAGTGCCTTTTCCTGTACTATTTATAAAATGTTTTGGCTGGAATTAGGGCTGCGGCTGGTTAAGGTGTGTAAATTAGAGACAGCCTCAAAGTCTCCTGAGTTGAGTCTCTTTTATAACCTCAAAGGCTCTTTGGGGATCATGTCACCAACCACACCACTTTTAGCCCTTAAAGGGTGGCTGAACACAGGCTTTGGGGCTGAGATACTTCTGCAAGCTGTGAGACTGTGGAGTCAAACTGCTGTCGGGCCCTCAGCTTCCCAGCTTCTATCACATGCAGCTTTTCATCTTGACATCACAAAGTGGAGGGGAAGAGAGCTGGGAGCTCATTACCATGGGTGTCTTGGAAAGTTTGGGGGCGAGTTCTGCAGTAATTAAGCATCATTTGAATAATGAGCACATGCTATTTATTTTCTTGGAGAGCTGCTCTGAGGGAAGCACAGAGGCTTCTCTTACAGGAAGCCTGGTGGCCCATGTGCCCGCCGCCCATCATTTGGGGGAAGGAGGGGGAGGCAAGGGTGCTAATTTAAACTCTCTGTTATTGAAGGAAACACCCATAACTGGAACATTGTGGGGCAATTGTCAGCAGTTTCTGTGTGAAAAGGCCTGGGATCAGCGAACGTCTTCTCCAGTCCTTTCAACGCTGCTCTCTGCCGTGCATAGGAGATGGTCTAAAATCTGCCCATCTCATCTCCCCAAATCATGTGTTCTTCTTCATCTGTTATGGGAATGAGCAGAATGGTGGTGAACTTGGGATCATGTGGCCACCTTAGTGGTCATGAGGGGGACTCCACAGGAAGAGAGGTGTTCTCACACCAAACACCCACATCTGCCTGATCTTGAACTGGGTGCTTAAAAAGGACAGGCATCTCTGCACCAAAACGCAATGATTCCTCTGTACATATGGATATTTAAATCTGATCGGAGCTCATGATCTAGTCTAGGTAAAACAAGCAGCCTATGTGCCTTTTCTCTGTTTTTTTTTTTTTTTTTTTTTTTTTTTTTTTTTTTTTTTTTTTTTTTTTTGCAATTGGCTTAGCAGAGTGACTTCATCTCTCATGAGGTTCGGGAAGAAATGAGACAGATTCCTTCAGCTCTGAGACTAAATCACATACCTTCATGCCTTTGGCTGCACCCAGCAATCTTCCTTCCCAGAACTACTTGCCCATCCATCTAGGCCAGAATTCAGAGCCATAAACAAAAGTACAGAAGGCTCAATCCTGATTCTGTTGAGTGTGTGGCTCAGGAACTCACACATGCCGGCAACTACAGGGTGCACACTGGAGCTGCACACACTTAACATTATGATATAGCAGAGGAGGGGAGGGGATGTGCACACATGCCAATTTCATACTCCAGGGTGATAAAGGACTTTGTGATCTTAGGGTTTTGGAGCCACCCAGACCCAATGATTGTTCTTAATGCAAACATCATGAGTCTTTAAGCAAGACATTAAAACAAGGGTGCAATTATCATATATGTGAAGAGACCCTGTGGTGGATTGAATGTGCACTGCCCAGGAAATGGCACTATTAGGAGGTAGTCCTTCTTGGAGAAGGAGTCTCCCTGTAGGGGTGAGTTCTTGAAATACTTCTCCCAGCCATATGTGAGACAGTCTTCTCCTGGCTTCTTTTAGATGAAGATGTAGAACTCTCAGCTCCTTCTCCAGCACCATGTCTGTCTGCACACTGCCATGCCCTCTGCCTTGATGATAATGGACTGACCCCCTAAACCTGTAAGCCAGACCCGATTTCATGTTGTCCTTGGTCATGGGGTCTCTTCTCCACAGTGGAAACCTAACTAAGACCCCAGACTGGATAGTTCATGGCATTGCTCAAATATCCTTGGCACCATCACTCTTTTATCTTCTGCAATGGCCCAACACAATCTCTCTCCTGTCCAGGGTGCTCCTCCAGTCTTGGTTCTCACAGGACTCCCCTATACAAGGTACTTTCCCTCAGAGTCTCCTAGTGTCTACAATACCACCAGCCATGGCATCCTCTTCATTGATAGGGTGAAGTCTACTCTCGAGGATGCACACCAAGTCTCCCATGTGGTTTTGTAGAGTAGCAAAGCATCTACAGGGAGAGGGCACAGATTCTAGGGCTTAGCGAGATGACTCAGCCATGAAGAACACTTGCTACTCTTGCAGAGGACCCAGGTTCTATTCCCAGCATCCATATAATGGCTCACAGTTGAACTGTTAGCCAGTTTCAGGAGATCTAATGCCCTGTCTTGGCCTCTTCAGACATCAGGCAGGCATGTGGTACACACAGATCCATGTAGCCAGAACATTCACACATTCAATAATATAAACACATCTGATTTTTAAAAGGTATGAGCTTTGGGTTATGAGCACGGGTGATGCTGACTGTGGATCCCAACAGCTCTCTTTTAAGGGGAGGAGGGACATCAGGAGTTTGGAACCCAATGGCTGTAGGTGAGGGAGCACCGTATGGTCATGTCAGTATAATGCCTCCTGGTTTGGAAGTGCTCATCTCAGGGCTCTGATGGTGCCCATGAGGCAGAGGTCTCAGCACTGAGCTTGGGAACAGTCAGCTCTGGGGGAAGGTGGCAGGTGAATGACTATGTCTTTCTTCAAATACAATGAAAGAGGTTATTTTCCCCATGTTTTCTGTCATCATAGAGTTCTAAAAACCCCCGTGGTCGAGATGAACTTAATTTGAAAGTCATTACAATGGAGATGAGGGGGTGTGAGCTGACAGTTCATTAAGGAAATATTTGATGAGCCAAGAAAAAAGTGCCAGAATTAACATAATAAACACAATTAATGAGCAGGGTGGCTCCAAAAATTCATAATAGAAAATAACAACACAACACGCAGGCCCTCGTCTCTGTTGGCCTGACAGGCTTCTGACAGTGTGTCCTGATTTGTTTGTGTTAAATGGTTGAGGCTCTAGGCTTGCCCACATGGCCGATGTTGTCTCTCATCTGAACTTGACAGGATAACTTTATGTTTTTGTGTAAACACATTCCTAATGCCTTAATCGCTTTAGCTCATGTGGGCTCGGTGTTTGCCGGCCAGTCAGGGATGAAGAGGCTTAATGTGTTTCTTCCTCAAAAACAACTAGAACAACAACAACAACAATAACAACAACAACAGCAGCAGCAAAAACACAACCTCATAACAAACAAACAATAAAACAAGTTTGCATTTTTTTTAAAAACCACAACAACTTCATATTCACCAAAAAAGTAAACTGGAATTTATGTTATCTGGTGGGTACTTGTTCATCTCTCTAGAGCGCTATTGTATTAGGGTTTCCAGAGAAACAGAAACGGCAAAATAAATACACATTGTCTTAGTTGGATTTCCATTGCGGTGAACAGACACCATAGGCAAGGAAACTCTTTTTTATTTTAAGGCTTATTTTATTTTAATGACAGATCATGTGAGGCCACAGTGAGGCCACTATGAACAGACATGAAGGAAGCTTTATTTCTTGGTCTCTTCTTCCTTGGACAGAGTCTTGATTATCTCCTCCTCCTTTGCTTGGATGTGCTCCTTCCACGCGTTTTTGTGGTTCCCTGGTCTTAGACCTGCGAGCCTGATCTTACCAATCATGCCAGCTGTGTTGGTCAGCAGATCCTGCGGATAGTGTCCTTGTTTCCCCAACTGGCATTAGAAGCTTTCTCCACTCACATTTTGATGTAGGTTCTGGGAATCAAACCCATGTCTTCATGCTTATGACGTGTCCTGGTTAGTTTTCACTGACATCTTGACATAACTTAGAAGAGACTTGACATAGAGAATGGAGACATGGAGAATGCATGATTTCTTTTCAGGATCTGTGGGAAGACTTTGGACATCTGGGAATATGTGGAATGACCAATAGATCCTTGGAAACATTTGGATAGTTCCAGAAACTCCTGGAAAAGTGGAAGATCTGAGATCTCTATGGCAAGAGAGGAAGGTTTATGTGAACCTGGAATGTGTGGGGAAATTACTGTCCAAGTTTGTCAGTAGAAGAGTCAATAGAAGGAGGCCCAGGCACAGTGTGATATTCTTTGAATCTTTCACTGTTCTCTCCAGTACTGTGTTTTGTAAGACTAATTGAAGAAATGAAAAAACGGTGCCAGAGAAACACAACATAGTAATTAAGAATGCAAACCGCTTTTACTGAAGATCTGAGTTTGGATTCAGGCTCCCGTGTCTTGTGATGCAAACCACTTGTTATTTCAGCTCCAGGGGATCTACCACCCCCTACTGGTTTTCTTAGACATCATGCTTTTATGTGTATACACACACACACACACACACACACACACACACACACACACACAAACACGTACACTCACAGAGATATTTAAAAATTAAAAAATAGACTTGGAAAAAAGTTAAAGAAGAATCATTTAAGGAGACGAAATAATGAGTCAGAAATTGATATTCATACACAGAAATCAGTGCATGAGGGACAGAGTAATTAAAACAGAACTAAAATTAATATTTTCAGTCATGATTGCTCTGCAACATGAAATAGTAGCAATATATGTTCACATCTGAAGTAAATATAAAATAGACAGCAAGCTAGAGCAGATAAGAAGGAGTAATTGGAAATATAAGATTCCATGGGCTGGGTATTAATACAACTAAAGATGTATTTAACTAGGGGTGAGTCTGGATTCTTTGACACATATTGTAAATATCAGGTGTGGTGGGAAAACATTAAACAAGTGTTTTAATTTTTTTTTAATACATCTCGATGCTGAGGACCAGGGATACCAGCACATTTGCTTACATCCTGCTACTAGAAAAGGAGTGGCCTCATATTTACTGCCCATTCTTTGGAAGGTGAAAAAAAAAGCCGGATTATGTCTACTGGGTTTGAAGAACATGTGGACTGTGACGAGTTGGTAGCCAGAGTCCCTGCAACATCTACAAAACACAGTACTGGAGAGAACAGTGTAAGATTCAAAGATCACACTGTGCCTGGGATTCCTTCTGCTGACTCTTCTACTGACAAACTTGGACAGGTAATTCCCCCACACATTCCAGGTTCCCAGCATCCTTCCATATCTAGACATGGAGAACTTGGATCTTCCACTTTTCCAGGAGTTTCTGGAACTATCCAAATGTTTCCAAGTATCTGTAGGTCATTCCACATTGGCCCAGGTGTCCAAAGTCTTCCCACAGATCCTGAAAAGAAATCACACATTCTCTTCCAGAAGGAGTGTCTTTTTTATTCCATCTTTATTAAATTGTGTATTTCTTATTTACATTTCAAATGTTATTCCCATTCCTGGTTTCCAGGCTAACATCTCCCTAGCACCCCCCACTCCCCTTCTATAGGGGTGTTCCTCCCCTGATGCACCCCCACATTCTGCCCTTTACCAACAATCCCATTCACTGGGGACTTCAGTCTTGGCAGGACCAGAGACTTCCCCTTCCACTGGTGCAGGACTCCCAGCTGCCAAGATGGTTCTTTTCTGCGCATGTACACACACGTGTGCTGATAAGCCTGCAAACCCTCTATTCCTCGGGGAGAACATTGCCCTAGAGATATAACAGCCAGAATATAGGCATCAAGGCCATGGCAGCCTGAGAGTCCTGCAGAGGCTGACAGTCTCCACTGCCCCTTCTGTAACAATTAGTGTTGAATGTCTGGGAATTCTGAGTGGCTTTTGTTGTATCAACTGACTTGTTAGCAGAAATATGAGAGCATCAGTAACCCACACAGAGGTGGCTCATATCTCACAGGTGACATGCATGGCACTTGTGCTTGCCCAGATACCCTTTTATGCTGTGGATGTGTTTCTCTCCCTCTCCAAGCAGGCTTCAGTGCAGGGAAATATCCCGTTATCTCTCTCTCTCCATAAAAGGATATTCAGATCTGGTTTGAAAGTCAAACCATCAGCCATGTGTGCCATGGGACAACAATGAGGACAGATTCCTTTACGTATGCAAATGTATTCCGAGTGATACTTTGGATTTATCATCGTAAGATTATTACCAGCAGGTAATGAAATTAAGATTTCAATATCGTGCTCCATTTAAATGGCAGGTAAGCTTTTGGCTGTACCAGGAATCAGCACATTGTTGGGTAAATACTAACCGGGCTGTGATGATATCCCGTAATTAGTTACGGCTTGGAGGGGAAAATAAGATTTTCTTTGCTATCTGCCATTTTAGCTCAAGGCAATTTTGAG
The DNA here is from genome assembly GCF_021556685.1 of Rattus norvegicus. Lineage (NCBI taxonomy): Eukaryota > Metazoa > Chordata > Mammalia > Rodentia > Muridae > Rattus > Rattus norvegicus. The sequence goes on from NC_141555.1 coordinate 76,659,068, forward strand.
GCTTCAGGGTTTCCATTAGAAGGAGTAGATGGTTGAAGCAGTTCTCCCAGCTCCGGGTGAGAGTCTAACTCTATACATGGGTAATTAGATCAACAGTTAGATCTAACTGCAGACACACAATAGGATGCAGTTCAGGCTGATTAGCCACACGAAGCCATTAGGTGGATCAATGTAAAGTAAGCATTTCTTTTCCTGACCATAAAAATCCACACTGGAGATTCGCGTGCTTGACTGCAGGCTCACTTCTCTACAAGTGCTCTCTGAGCCACTTGCAGGTATAGGATGGTATACAGTCTTTATCCCAAGCCTACAGTGAAGAGGTCCTCATCCTGTCTCAGGGCTAGAAGGAACTGAAATTCAGAGATGTCTTTGTTCATGTCCACACAGCAAAGAGCAGGGCAGAGAGAGATTCACTCTCGGTATGTCTGAATCTTTAAGACTCCTCAGAGACACTGCTGCAAATCACCACCCCCACCCATTGATCCCAAAGCAAGAGTGACCATCAAGATATCTAAGACGTGACTTCCACTGTGCACGGAGAAAAACTTCTGTCCCAGTTGAGGTCTCTTCTAGGGTGCACAAGGAAAACCCTCCTCCAGTCCCTCCCAACAGCTCTGGGGTGGCGGGAGAGGGAGCAGGCAATGTGCCCCCATCTTGACATTTGCAAGGCTGTTTCAGGCTCTGTCCCACCTTCCGTGTTTAGGGTGGTTTGAGGGTGGGGGTTTGGAGAGCCCTGCCTGGACTATCTGAGATTAAAGAACACAGGGAGGGGCTCCAGGCCACGTGCGCCCTCTAACGCCAGAGGGACGATATTTCTGTGAGATCTCACCTGGGAGACCTGCATCCACCTCTGACTTGGGCACAGCCGTATCCCTCCAATTTGAGAGAGCCACCTACCCTTTGTAGGTCCGTGAGCGCCTACAAAGAGTGTTTAGCTGCACAAGATCTTGGATTGGGTCTTCAGCGCTACTTAAAGACAAAACAGGGCATTTCGACCAACCCCTTTCTTTTTACATCAAAAACAGAGAAATGGAGCCTAATTGCAGTTTCTACTTATGTATTTTATCTATCAACTTCTTTCTTTCTTCCTTCCTTTCTTTCCTCCTTTCTTTCTCTCTTTCTCTCTCTCTATCTTTCTTTCTTTCTTTCTTTGTGTGTGTGTAAGAGATATGTATGTGTACTCATGTGTTTGAATGTGTATTGTTCAGACATGTGTGTATGTGTTATATGATGTCATAGATTTTCATTGCTTTCCTATCAGATTCTCCGCAGCAAGGTCTTTCAGTCAAAATCAGACTCATTGATATGACGAGTTAGTTCTGCTTGCCACTTTCCTCTCTGGATTCCCTACATCTGCTGTCCCAGGCTTTAATTATAGGCAACCTCCATACCCACCCACTGTTACACCTCCCCCCATTTACGTGGGTTTTCAGGGGAGGGGAGTTGTACTAGGCCTCTGTGCTTTGATGGAAAGTGCTTTAGTTGTGGATCCATCTCCCTGGCTTCTGTAGTGTATGTCGAATGCTCATATTTGACTGAGCGAGTGTTTTGAAATTGCAAAGGAAAGATACCTAAGTCATCTCAGGCCAGGGGGCCATGGCTCTTGGTGCATTTGGAATGTAGGTGGCGGTCGACAACCTCATCAGTGTCTCTGATGCTCAAATTGTAACCTTTTCTTTTTTCTTTTTCCTTCTTTATTTTTGTTTATATCAGTGTCTATTCATTATCCACAGTGCTGGGTTGCATCAAGACAACTTCCTTTAATCATGTCATGTGCTTTTCCCTATCCAAACTTCCTGCTCACCCCCGTCTCCCACCCCTTGCCCAGTCTGCTTCCTTCTCCAGGCCTTTGTCTGCCTTCGTGACATATGGACATATTTGTTTTTTGTTTTTTGTTTTTTGTTTTTTTTGATCTGTTAAGAAACCATAAAGATTCTGTAAAGAATTACAGGACTCACAAACGAGACAAAAATTACAGTATTTGCTTCTTGGTGTCTGGTTGATTTTGCTTAATGCGGTATTCTCCAGTTTTTCTACCAAAGACTTAATTCAATCCCTTATGTGTGTGGATAAAATTCCATTGTGTATATGTACCAGGACTTTTTCAATGGTCTATTGACGGATGCTCAGGCAGATTCCACATCTTGGCTACTGAGAATAGAGCCACAGTAAGCCTGGTGTGCAGGTGTCCTCTGATGTGTTTCCTGTGAGTCCTGTGGGTATGGTGGCCAAATGCTCAGGCTGACTGCCATTCACCGAGAGGCTCTGAGCCTAAGCTGTGTGCTCTCTCTTTGGATGGAGGCTTTGCATGAGATGACTCTGTGTGTGTGTGTGTGTGTGTGTGTGTGTGTGTGTGTGTGTGTCTTCAGTGAATGACTGTGCACGCTTACGTTGGGACTCTTCATGGAGTTTATGAAAGCTAGAGCTGTGTTGGTGACCATTGGAGATAGATGTTTAGGACCCCATTCCTCTATCCTTCCTTACCCCTCTGTTTCCTTCTGCTCCTTTTCCCTTCCCCTTATTCTCCACTCCCCCTTTCAAGAAAGTGTCTCACTATATAGCCTAGGCTGGCCTCATGCTTGCAATGATTCCCCTGCCTCAGCCTTCCAAATACCAAGAAGTCCTTTCCTTGGAGGAAGAGAAAGACTTTCAGAGGTGCAGTTGTGGGCATGGGTTGCCAGGAGAGGAGTAGACACCTGACTGTCTTACTTTGTACAAGAAAACTAGGACCAAAGCATATAGCATTGGGGACAGTGAGGTTGGCCACTGTGCCCAATCCCTGTCCCCCGTACCTAGAACCATAGCTCTGGCAAGTCATGTTTTCTAAGGCATCAAGTCATGTCAGTGGTCAGATAGAACATGGCACAGGAATCCTTGGGAAGATGTAAAGCAGAAATTACTACCTACAATTTCTAGTCTAGGAGAAGAAAGGGCACCCAGGTTGTGTGTGTGTGTGTGTGTGTGTGTGTGTGTGTGTGTGTGTGTGTGTGTTTTCATGTGTTGGGTCATAGCAGGAAACAGGTTGGATAGCAGGATTTCAAGGTTCTCTGAAATTGGAGTATATTCCTGAGCTTCTGGGTAGAGATATGGCTGTGTGGGTCTGTTTGGTATCTGATCTTTTAAATAGAGAAGGGTTTACATTGGGAGGGCCCATCCCAAACAAAATGGACAAATACCACATGGTTTCCTCATTTTGGGGGCTCCAAAATTCTTTAAAGATTCATTATGCTCATAGGAAATGGGAAAAGGAGGTCTCGGGGAGGAAGGGGTTGAATAAACCTTGCTGGATGCAGAGGAAGAGGTGCTGCTCCTCTGTTAGCCAGCAGACTGGCCAGGACAGCATCAAATGAACAGGCAAACCATGTTGTCATAACGTGGGGAACCATGGTGAATTAGGATGAAAAGCATCTCTGCTGTCCCAAGCCAGATTCCCCAGGGCCTCTGGGCCATCTCAGACACTGACTAACAAAGGCATCAATATCAGAGCTGAGAGATCCACATCAGAAACTAATCACATTCCTCAGTTTCCCCTCTGGAAGAAACAGATCAATTACAGTCAGGACCAGCTTAGGCACAGCCTAAGTTCCAGCTGCCTTTTCCACCACCACCACCCTTGTTAGTGAAGGTGATCTGGCAGTGATGAGTGGGCTGAATTCTTGGGTTATGGTTATTCTACTACAACCACTATAGGAAACACTGTTGCTGGACATAGCACCGTAGTCATGGCCATGCCTGGTTGATTTCTATTAATATCATTCATCAATCACAGACTTAAGTGGATGGAGGGGTGAAAAGGGTTTGAGGCTGTGGGACCGCTTCCCTACTGGGGACTTGGCAGGACTTGGTCGACCCTGGACTTTCTCCAGCATTCTCCCATTATGTGCTTTCCAATTAAGGTTTTAAATCATCAAGAGAATGGGTCCAGGTGATATCCCTGAGACCGTGGCTCTGACATCATGGAAACATCGTGTGATTAGGCCGAATTAGCATACACACGAAGTTCTCATGCTCTTCTTCAAGCCAGTGGCCTCTGTACTGAGCACAATGATTATTGATTGCTGAGTGAATGTGAGACTGAAAGGAGGAGGTGATGCAGTATTGCCCTGTACATGGAAGCCGGATGTCTTCCTGTTGGCAGAGCCCACATAGGAATGACTGTGGCTCCAAACAGAGTGCCCAGCGCTGAGAATATAATTATGATCCTTGAATCCCTAACGTAATGAGCCATCTCCCAGCCCCTGTTGTTTTGTCTGATGAGTCTGCAAGTTGCATGTTTAATATGTAAGGAATGGGAACCATGAGGAATGGGAAAAAGAGAGTGTTTGCCTCCTCTGCCCACCTTCTCTGTTCCCAGGGAGGTTGTGGCAATGGCAGGGTGCCCTCATCTTCTCACTGAACTGGACTTCGTGGATGTTCTCAGGACCTTGGACAGGGCCAGAGACGCTGTGTTGTTCTGCAGGATGTTTCTGACTCTTGAAGGTTCTGGATGAATTCCAGGTGAATGGATACCTTTACCTCACAGAGAGGGAAATCAGGAGGCTGGATTATTGCACCAGCATCTGGAGTCTGTGGGACCCGTGGGGAGGACTCTGTCCTTTATCAGAAGTGGTGAGGACACTGGATACTGCAGGCAGACCCTGAGCAGTTCCTGTGCCACTCAGAGACCTCCATTCAGGTAAAGCTGGATCCCCTACTACACCACAGAGGGAAATCAGTGAGTTTATTACACAGAGAAGGTGACTGTCACTGTTTCTGATTTGAACATGGGCATGTAGAGAGAGCTTTATACACAATTTTTTTGGCTTTTCAGGCATCATTGTTCAAAAGGTATAATTTAGAGCAAGGTTGAAGGACAAAGTGAAGTTTAAAAATTAGGTAAAATATAGTGATTGAATATACTTTTTTTATTTAAATTTTTTTAGATTTATTTTGTTATTTTATATGTACCTGAACCTATGTGGGTGTGCTACTTGCATACTGTACCCTTAGATATCAGAAGAGGATGTCTGATCCATTCAAACTGGACTTATGGATGGTTGTGAGCTGCCAGGTGAGTGCTGGGAATGGTACTCGGGTCCTCTGCAAGAGCAGTCATTGCTCTTTAGGACTGACCCATCTCTCTCTAGCCCGTGACTTGTTTCTCTTAGGTGATTTTCTTTATGAAAATAAAGTTCCAAGATGGTTTTATGACTTACATCGTTTGGGTCTAGGGATGAGAGTGGATTAGTAACAGCATGAAACCAGAAGCCATATACTTCCTGACCCTCAGTAAGGACTTCAATTGTGTGTGTGTGCATGCACACGCATGCACGTGCATGCATATTGTTTGCAGATTCCCTTGGAGGCCAGAAGGGGGACTCAGGTTCTGGGAAGCTGATTTGCATGCAGCTGTGAGCTGCTTAAGTGGACCCTAAGAACAGAATTTGGGTTCCCTGGGAGTTTGGAACATGCTCTTAACTGATGGTCTCCCTCTTCAGGCCCATGTGTTTCTCAGCCTGGACTGAGATATCTTTAGGAAAAAAGTGCACTATCTCTGCAGGCAGCCTTGGCTGGGTCAGTTGCATTGATGTTTCTGATGCTCAGCAATCAGGAGACAAAGATTAGACCCCAGAAGATAGCTTCTCTACATTTTAGAGTCACCCTTAACTCTGCAGTTCCTCTATCCTGTCTTGTTTAAACCACAAGCACAATGCTCCTTCCTCCAGAACTCTGGAGGTGTGTTCTTGTCGGTTTAGCAAGATGTGAGTCTATGAATAAAGGACAGCGTGACTCAGTGCCTTTTGCTGTACTATTTATGAAAAGTTTTGGCTGGAATTAGGGCCAGGGCTGGTTCAGGTGTGTAAATTACAGGCAGCCTCAAAGTCTCTTGAGTTGAGCCTCTTTTATAACCTTAGAGGCTCTCTGGGGAGCACGTCACCAACCCCACCACGTTTACCCCCAAAAGGATGGCTGAACACAGGCTTTGGGGCCAAGATACTTCTGCAAGCTGTGAGACTGTGGAGTCAAACTGCTGTCGTGTCCTCAGATTCCCAGCTTCTGTCACATGCAGCTCTTCAGCTTGACATCACAAACTGGAGGGGAAGAGAGCTGGGAGCTCATTACCACGGGTGTCTTGGAAAGTTTGGGGGCTAGTTGTGCATTAATTAAACCTCATTTGAATAATGACCACATGGTATTTATTTTCTTGGAGAGCTGCTCTGAGGGAAGCAGAGAGGCTTCTTCTACAGGAAGCCTGGTGGCCCCTGGGCCCGCCACCCATCACTTGGGGGAGGCAGGGGGAGGCAAGGTTGCTACTTTAAACTCTCTGTTAATGAAGGAAACATCCATAACAGGAACACTGTAGGGCGGCTTGTCAGCTGTTTCTGTGAGAAAAGGCCTGGGGTCAGCCAACGTGTTCTCCAGGCCTTTCAACGCTTCTCTCTGCTGTGCATAAGAGATGATCTAAAATCTGCCTATCACATCTCCCCAAACCATGTGTTCTTCTTCATCTGTTATGGGGCTGAGCAGAATGGTGGTGGACTTGGGATCATGTGGCCACCTTAGTGGTCATGAGGGGGACTCCACAGGAAGAGAGGTGTTCTCACACCAAACACCCAGATCTGTCTGATCTTGCACTGGGTGCTTAAGAAGGGTGGGCATCTCTGCACAAAAAAACAATGATTCCTCTGTACATATGGATATTTAAATCTGATATGGGCTCATGATCTAGTCTAGGTAAAACAAGCATACTATGTGCATTTTCTCTGTGATTTTTTTTTCAATTGACTGAGCAGAGTGACGTCCTCTCTCCTGTGATACAGGAAGAAATGAGCCAGATTCCTTCAGCTCTGTAATTAAATCACATACCTTCATGCCTTTTGGTGCACCCAGCAATCTTCCTTCCCAGAACTATTTGCCCATTAGTCTAGTCCAGAGTTCAGAGCCATAATCAAAAGTACAGAAGGCTCATGCCTGATTCTGTTGAGTGTGGGGCTCAAGAACTCACACATGCCAGCACTTACAGGCTGCACACTGGAGCTTCACACACTTAACAATATGATATTGCAGAGGATGGAGGGGCTGGGCCCACATGCCAGTTTCATACTTCAGGGTGATAAAGGACTTCATATTCTTGGGGTTTTAGAGCCACCAATACCCAACTAATGTTCTTCACGCAAACATCATGAGTGTTTAAGCAAGACTTTAAAACAAGGGTGCAGTTATCATATATGTGAAGAGACCCTGTGGTGGTTTGAATGTGCACTGCCCAGGAAATGGCACTATTAGAAGGTTGGCCTTCTTGGAGGAGGTGTGTCCCTGCGGGGGTGAGTTCTTGAAATCTTTCTCCCAGCCATGTGGGAGACAGGCTGCTCCTGGCTTCTTTTAGATGAAGATGTAGAACTCTCAGCTCCTTCTCCAGCACCATGTCTGTCTGCACACTGCCATGCCCTCTGCCTTGATGATCATGGACTGTCCCTCTAAAACTGTAAGCTAGACCTGATTATATGTTGTCCTTGGTCATGGTGTCTCTTCTCCACGGTGTAAACCTAACTAAGACGCCAGACTGGATAGTTCATTGGATTGCCCAAATATCCTTGGCACCATCACTCTTTTATCTTCTGCAATGGCCCAACCCAATCTCTCTCCAGTTCAGGGAGCTCCTCCAGTCTTGGTTCTCACAAGACTCCCCTATAAAAGGCACTTTCCCTCAGAGTCTCCTAGTGTCCACAATACCACCATCCATGGCATCCTCTTCATTGAGAGGGTAAAGTCTATTCTCTAGGATGGTCACCAAGTCTCCCATGTGGTTTGGTAGAGTAGCAAAGCATCTCCAGGGACAGGGCACAGATTCTGGGGCTTAGAGAGACAGCTCAGCCACGAAGAACACTTGTTACTCTTGCAGAGGACCCAGGTTCTATTCCCAGCATCCATATGATGGCTCACAGTTGAACTGTTGGCCAGTTTCAGGAGATCTAATGCCCTCTCTTGGCCTCTTCAGACATCAGGCAGGCACCTGGTGCACACAGCTCCATGTAGCCAGAATATTCACACATTTGATAATGTAAACACATCTGATTTTTAAAAGGTTATGAGCTTTAGATTATGGGTATGGATGATAGTGAGCATGGATCCCAACAGCTCTCTTTTAAGGGGAGGAGGGACACCAGGAGTTTGGAACCCGGTGGCTGTAGGTGAGGGAGCACCGTATGGTCATGTCAGTATAATGCCTCCTGGTTTGGAAGTGCTCATCTCAGGGCTCTGATGGTGCCCATGATGCAGAGGTCTCATCATTGAGATTGAGGTCAGCTCTGAAGGAAGGTGGCATGTGAATGACTATGTCTTTCTTCAAATACAATGAAAGAGGTTCTTTTCCCCATGTTTTCTGTCATCATAGAGTTTTAAAAACCCCTGTGGTCCAGATGAACTTAATTTGAAAGTCATTACAATGGAGATGGGGGGTGTGAGCTGACAGTTCATTAAGGAAATATTTGATGAGCCAAGAAAAAAGTGCCAGAGTTTACATTATAAACAGGATTAATGAGCAGGGTGGCTCCAAAAATTCATAAAAGAAAATAACAACACAACACGCAGGCCCTCGTCTCTGTTGGCCTGACAGGCTTCTGTCAGTGAGTCCTCATTTGCTTTTGTTAAATGGTTGAGGCTCTAGGCTTGCCCACATGGCCGATGTTGTCTCTCATCTGAACTTCACAGGAATAACTTCATGTTTTTGTGTAAACACATTCCTAATGCCTTAATCGCTTTAGCTGCTGTGGGCTCAGTGTTTGCCAGCCAGTTAGGGATGAAGAGGCTTAATGTGTTTCTTCTTTAGAAACAACAACAACAACAAAAAACAACAACAACAACAACAGCAGCAGCAACAAAAAAACCCCTAAACAAACAAACATAAAACCAAGTTTATATTTTTTTTTTAAAAAAACACAACAACTTCATATTCACCAGAAAAGTAAACTGGAATTTATGTTGTCTCGTGGGTACTTGTTCCTCTCTCTAGAGCGCTATTGTATTAGGGTTTCCAGAGAAACAGAAATGGCACAATGAATATACATTGTCTTAGTTAGATTTCCATAGCTGTGAACAGACAGCATTGGCAAGGTAACTCTTTATTACATTAAGGCTTGTTTTATTTTAATGACTGATCATGTGAGGCCACAGTAAGGTCACTATGCACAGACATGAAGGAAGCTTTATTTCTTGGTCTCTTCCTCCTTGGATAGAGTCTTGATGGTCTCCTCCTTCTTGGCCTGGAGGCGCTCCTCCCACGGGTTTTGTGCTTCCCTGGTCTTAGACCTGCGAGCCTCAGCCTGGTCACCCTTTAGCTCCTTGCAGGTCTCGTCTGCCTTCTGTTTGAGGATCTGCTCCATAAGAATCCATTGGTTTTTTAATACATTTCTTTTAATCTTCAGGTACAGGCTGTGATGTATATGGCAGTCCATCTTCTTAGATTCCCAGTATCTCCTGAGAAGCCGATGCAGGATCCTCATCCTTCTCATCCAGGTCACCCTCTCAGGCACCCAAGTGTTGGGGGTGCCCTTTCCCTTCCCTATGACCATATGCCTACCCTTCAAGGTGTGTTTCTGGCAGTGAGTCTGAGAGTGGACAGTTACAGGCTTCCAGATGATCAGGCCATCTTCAATCAGCTTCCTGATCAGCTCACGGGAGTTGGTGTTGGCGACTTTATTGGTCGCATTGGGGTCCAACTGTTCCTTCTTTTTACCTCAGTGGAGGACACTAGAGGCAAGACTCTTCTGTAGCCTGAGCATGCTCATGGCTGCAGACACAGCAGCCAAGGTAACTCTTATAATGGACAAGATTCCATTGCAGCCGGCTTACAGTTTCAGGGTTTCAGTACATTATCATCATGGCAGGAATCATGGGAGCATCCAGGCAGACTTGATGCTGGAGGAGCCCAAAGTTCTGGATGCACAGACAGCAGAAAGGGACTGTCTGTACCACTGAGCATAGTTTGAGTATATACAAATCTCAATGCAAAGCCTCCACAGTGGCACACTTCCTCCAACAAAGTCACACCTACTCCAACAAAGCCAAAACTACTCCAACAAGCCCACTCCTAGTCCAAAAAGGTCACACCCACTCCAACAATGCCACACCTACTCCAACAAGGGCACACCTACTCCAATAAGGTCACACCTACTCCAAGAAGGCCACACCTACTCCAAGAAGGCCACACCTACTCCAAAAAGGTCACACCCACAACAGCAAAGCCACACCTACTCCAAAAAAGGCCACACCTACTTCAACAATGTCACACCTACTCCAACAAGGCCACACCCATTCCAACAAGGCCACACCCACTCCAACAAGGTCACTCCTACTCCTACAAGTCCACACCTACTCCAACAAGGCCACAGCTACAATACAAGGCCACACCTACTCCAACAAGGCCACACCTCCTAATATTATCCCTCCTCATGGGTCAAGCATTCAAACACATGAGTCTATGGTGGCACACTCCTATTCACCACCAAACACATCTAAAGGTAATTTGGCTTATAGGACACTGGATAATCTAACAATGGCTGTCCCATAAAAGGTCCTGAGAACCCCATTGACTGCTAAGTCTATGATGATTGATGCCTCAGCCATCTTAACCTGGTGCTGAAGGCACGTGAGTTTCCTGGAGTCATTGGTCTTCAGTCTAAAATGAGATATCAGAGAAGGTGGTTCGAATATTAGCAAAGGAATGCATCAGCCACAGGAGAGATAAACTTGTCAGTGAGAGTGAAGGCAGGCAGACAAAAATCAAAGCCTCCTTCTTTCACATTTTTAAATCTGGGTTGCCAGGTAGTTTGTTACGACAGTAAGGGAACTGATTAGAGCAATTAATAGCAGTTCAACTAACTAGTAGCAGTCTTGAGAGCCAAGGGTTCTGTCTTTGTGCTGGGTGAGGAGTTGGTGAAGATCCTGTTGTCTCCTTCCAGAATGATGAGTTGATATCTTTACATGCAAATGTCTGTGTGCGTCATTGATTGGCAGGCAGGGACTTACCCATTGTAGCCGAGTGAACCGATCCCATATGGACTGGAGTTGACTCCTGCTCCATTGCTGTTGACTTCTGAGCCCATAAGGAGAATGGGAAGCAAAAGAGGCAGGGATGGACAAGCAAAGCGTGGTGGCATCCTGCAGAAGCAAGGGGAGGGGCAGGGAGCACTCTCTCTCTCTCTCTCTCTGTCTCTCTGTCTCTCTCTCTCTCTCTCTCTCTCTCTCTCTCTCTCTCTCTCTCTCTCTGTGTGTTTGTGTGTGTGTGTGTGTGTGTGTGCACCCTACTGACACTAAGGCTCTAGACACTCACCTCCAAGAATGCTGAGAGATTGAGCATTTGTTGTGATATCCCCCACGTATGACCATGTGTTGTAGCCACTTTAGGGCATCACACTGAATCCCTTCCTGCTCTCAATGTGGCCAAAGCCCAGTGGGGATGAAATGGCCACACAGACGGGAGATGCTTGCCCTGAGATAACCCCTGTAGATCCTGTCATAGCTCTCAGCCCTCTGGGTTGAGTGGTTCTATATCCCAGGGCCCATTTGTAGTCAAGACCCTGTTCCTAAGCAAGTGCTATTCTTGATAGGATGAGAAGCCACCTCTTAGTGGGATGTCCGCTGCTGGAACCACTGCTGTAGCTTCTCTTGGGACAGTGGCACTGAATGTGTGGGACTATTCCTCTCTTAGTGCTAGACACAAGGTAAATCCGATCATCCCCAGGACTGGTCAGTGTGGGTCTCCTTCCTCCCCTTCTGTTTATCAGCATCTGAGAATTCAGGATGGGTCTTTATGTGCAGAGAAGTGAGAACTGTTCTCTGCCAGGCGAGCCTCTCTTCTCTCCACTTATCCAAAGCTTCATGTCTCATTCATGTCAGCACAGAGAACACATGGCTGATGGTGTACGACGTCCTTCTTAACTCCCCTGGGAGCTTGTCAGAGCTGCTTATAGGGGCAGAACTTGTGGATTTCTGCCTGCAGAGGCAGGTCCACTATGTGGAGAAGGGAGGGGGCAACAGCCTGAGGGGTAGACCTGAGCCCAGCCTGCTCCGCACTCCCTTGTGTTTCCTGTGAATCCTGATTGCACAGTTTTGTTTGCTCAACTCAGTTTTTGGTAGCATCATTCTAGGCCCCCTTTGCTTGTGGTTTGAAATTTTGAACTAATGCTAAAGTAACCTCTGAAAAGGGTGGAGCTGGGAGATGTAGTTTCTTCTTGTAGAGGGCCGCAATAACATTCGCCACCACAAGATGGCGCTGGCTTCCACTGCACCCCACGTGGAAGGCCGAGATAGTTTCGCCATTACAAGATGGCGCTGGCCTCTGCCGCGCAACCCGACTTCCTTTAAGGAAGTTAAATGTGTGCGCACGTGCAAGAGTCCCTTTGTGCCATGTCTTTGCCCAGTCTGGGGCGTTCTTAATGAGATCATGGGTAAGCAACCAATCAGGTGTGGATGTGCCGCGCTAGGGTGTACATAAGCCGCGCCATGCTGGCGTCCCAGGCGCCTTTTCTATTATTAATAAAGAATAAGAATTTTGGCTACAGAAGGATTCGTGTGTTCCCGTGTAATCTTGCTGGCAAGAGGTTGCGCTGGACATCTTCTGTTCAACTAAATCACAACTTTGTAAGCGGTGGGCGAGGTTGTTGCAAGTTTAGCCATTTTCCTCTCTGGGTTTCTTGTACCTTCTTCTTTGAGCCCGGGTAGTTGTGCAGGGATCCTGGCTGTTTCACACTGCACACCTTAGGTCTTAGGATGTGCTGCTGTGGAAACAACAGCCATTCTCTACAGCACTCGCTCCCTTAGCACGGGACCTTGGGGGACATTTGGTGTCCAAAGGACAGCACTAGCAAGAACATTCTTTGCTCTGGCTTTAGTAACATTGACTAAATGAATGTTGTTTCACGACCTCTGGACATTTATTTATTCATGGGTTGTGTTGGGAATCCATTGGAATTGAAGCATTCCCTTCTGGAGGGAAGAAAGAAGCTCAGAAGATTCAGGAATCTTAAGAAACCTTTAAATCTTAGGAATCTCGAAGGTTATGATGATCATGTCCTGTTCCAAAGAGCAATCAGATGAGAACAATTGCCCCAGGGGTCAGGGGCAGCCATGATGATGGGGGCTTCTTGGGTGGAGCTGCCTGCTGGTTGGGCTGAAATCTACAGGATGTAGCTATTTTGAGTGTCACCCATGCTGGAGTGGATTGTCCACTGAAAGAGTTGTCTGAGCCACTCGTCTGCTCCTGAATAGTCATGATAAGGTAGACCTGGCTGGAATTGTTTGCAGTTGGAGGACTACATGAGGTGAACACAGATTGTTCAGGTCTACCCAGGATAGGTCACATGACATAAGCTGCTAGACATTCATGTAGGTTAAAAAGTAGCAGAAGTCACCCTATGTTAACATAACCAGAACTGGGTAGCTAAGGGAGCAAAGCTAATGCAGGGTATTGGGCACAGGTTCTAGAGGACCCAGGGGAGGAAGGATGTTCCTCATCCTCGCCCCTCATCCCTGCACCTCTGTGCTGGTCCAGATACCACCAGGCAGGACGTCATCCTACAATCCACATCTACACTGGTTTACCGCCCAGATCCAATACTTCAGGAACCTACAGCACTACAATGACCTCATGGGCTGCAGGGAGGACACAGCCAGTACAGAAGTTACTTAAAATTAAAGGAGAACTATCACTCGTGTAGGGAGAGGACATTTTCACTCTCCAGGAGTCTTGCGTGAGAGCTTGGGCCTCCTTGGATCCACAGTTCTTGCTTCAGGGCTCAGCAAAGCTCAGGTCAAATGTAGTCATTCGTCGGAGCTGCCTTCCTTGATAACTGAGGTGCCGTTCTTTTATTTTCTGCGACAACGAAATTAACACTTAATTACGGTGGCATGTTTTTCATCATGTGATACACAGTGCTGACCCCCGAAGGCACAGGGAAAACATTAACATCTGTTTCCACCTCTCTGTGGTAATAGGAGGCTTGTTTCCTGCGGGGAAGTTGTGAGTTCCCCTGTAACACAGGTTATGTTCTGAAAGGAAAGGAGGGGGACTCCAATCTGCCCTGTAGTAGCTGCATTCAAATACAATGCTGTCTGTTTATTTTATCTGTCTGTCTGCCTGTCTGTCTATCTTATCTATCTAATCTATCATTTGTCTATCATCTATCATCTATTTATCCATCCATCCATCTACTTACTATCCATCTATCTATCTATCTATTTATCTATCTGTCTGTCTGTCTATTATCTATCATTTGTCTAACTATGTATAATTTGTCTATTTACTATCTATCTACCATTTGTTTATCTAATATCTATCATCTATTTATCTAAGGTGTGTGCATGGGTGTGTGTAGATGCATATGTGTGCAGATGTGTGTACATGTCTCCACATTCAGGTAGAGTCAGATAACAACCTCAGGCCTCATCCTCAGGCATGGTCTCTGTTTTCGAGATGGGGTCTCTAATTGGCCATGAGCTTACCCATCATGACAGCTGTGGTGGTCAGCATATCCTGGGGATCCTGTCCTTGTTTCCCCAACTGGCATTAGAAGTTTCTCCATTCACATTTTGATGTGGGTTCTGGGAATCAAACCCATGTCTTCATGCTTATGAGGTATCCTGGTTAGTTTTCACTGACATCGTGACATAACTTAGAAGAGACTTGACATAGAGTCTCCTGGTTAGTGAACCTCAACTGAAGTGCTGCCTCCATCTGATTGGCTTGTGTCCTACTATGTGAGAGAATGTCTCGACTGACAGGTGATGAAGCTGGGCACACCCACTGTGGGTGTCATCATTCCTAGGCCAGGGTGTCTGAGCTTCACGAGAACATGAACTAAGCATGGGCTAGTGAGTAAGGCCGTGAGAAGTATTCCTTTGTAATTCTCTCCTCGTGTTCCTGTCTGATTGCCCACAAAAGCTGGTAATCCAAGGTGCAAGCCAAAGAAATGTTTTCCTTCTACAGTTGTTTTTGGGTAGAGTGTTCGATCACAGCTGTAGAGAGGCAGACTAATATGTGAGGCAGACACTTTACAGACCAACTGACCTGCTTATTTGCAGTCATGCATTTTAAAAGAAAAAGCTTTAGGAATGGGCACCAAATGGCTGACTTTTTCTAGGGTGAATACAGAAATCTGATACCACAAAAATAAGATATAAATATATATATATATATATATATATATATATATATATATATATATATATATATATGTGTGTGTATATATGTATACGTATATATATATGTGTGTGTTGTTTATATATATGTTTGTATGTATTGTGTATATATGTATATATATTGCATATATACAGTATAAAGATATCACATCTGTTAAATTAAGTGCACACACGCTAATATGTATATGTGTATTTATAAAATTATCAGTGTGTTCCATGTATGTATGTTTATGTGTGCATGCATGCACGTGTGCTCATGTTCTTGGTGTGCATATGCATGTGGATATATGTGTCAAGCATGTCTGTATGCATGAAAGTGGATGTCTCTGTTGATGCTACTTAGTCTTGTCCTCCACGCCGTAACCGGCCTGCTTCTCAGTGTCACTTTAGATGCAGCTGGGTGTCTTCTCCTTCCGGTAGGAAATGATGGACCGAGAGTGAATATGATCATAGACTGTAGACCCCAGCACAGTTCATACACACATGGTGGGAGTGGCTCTGTACTCAGTTAGAAGCAGGTACTCAGGTCTCTGACTCTTGTCTATGAGCCATAGAAGGACACCGTTCCTCTCTTCTCTACTGCCCTGATTTCCATGACGTGTCCTCCTGCTGCTACTCAGAGTTGCTGGAAGGACGCTCCCTGCCTGTTGCCACATTAGACAGACCTGCACCCGGAGAAGCCCAAGTGAGGACAGCGGGTATGTGCTGGTTCCGAAATCCAGGTTAACTCCAGCACTACTGCCGATCATGTAACAGAGCTGTGCAGTTGTTGTGGGTGTATAATTGATCATTCCCACATGCCTTATAAACCTTGGACATTATCTTTCTGGTCCAGGCTTGAGAAATGGCCGTACAGAGAGTTTTGCTACTACTTTGCCCTGGGAGAGAGCAAAAAAAATTTAGTAGATATTATTAAAAGGCTTTTAATCTATGAACACATAACCAGCTGAAATGGGCTGAAAGTGCCTGTGACTGAATGGAGGATGTGTGAGGCATCTTTATCTAATAACTACCATTTGCCATAATAAAGATTTCAACTCAAAGCCAATGAGTCAAGTTCTTTTCTTTAAAGTTGCTTCTGCCAATAGCCCTACACACCAGTAACCCATTTTATTGCTGTCTCTTCTACTGAGAGCGGAGGCAACGGCTTTCTATTCTCCCCAATGCCCCACAAGACTCAGTACTGATTCCTTTGGGCCCTCCGTGGAAGGTACTTTTAAGCCTAAACCCGCAGGCACTGTTTGGTGGGGGGATGGTTGTGTGGGGTCCAATGTCCCCATTTGTGTGTCCAGCTTGCGCTCAGTTCTCACATCACGTTCTCTTATCCGCGTGCTCGCCCACCCTGAATCATTTCAGACAAGGTTGTACCTGCTTTCTTTACCCAGGTGGGGTTCTGTTCTCTTCTTGTCTCTTGGGCTTCAAGAAAAGGGTCTCACCCCCAAGTCCCCTGAAATAATTGACAAGGTAAAGCACATCGTTGGGTGACAAGCAGGGGTTTTCAGAGCTAACAGGCAGAAAGGAAGAAATATTGGTAAGATTTATTAAGTCATGAACTAGTCCCAAGACTAATAATATATGAAAATAAAAAAAGAAACCCAGCTTAAATAACAATGCACGCACACGCACACACACAGACATACAGTCCTTCTACACAAGCATGCACACGCACGCAAGAGTTCACAGTTCACAGACAGGTGTCATCATCTTCTGTGTTCTGACTGTGTTCACAGCTGGCTGAACTTACTGTGGTAAAGACCACCACCTATTTGATTATTAAACCGTGCCTTTGCTTCCTGGTCATGCAGGTCGGTGATACTGCCTGTCATCCGTGGACTGAGTGCCAATGGAATGGTCAGTGTATATGACTGGATTACTGGCAGCCTCCTCTCCAGCCCTTCGTGTCCTTTCTCCCCTCCTTTCTTGGCAAGCTCTTTGGGCTCCCAGGTTTAAAGTAGGGCAGAGCTATGGGGAAGGGGAAACCTGGGTCCCAGGAGACAATGTGGAACCATGTTAAGAAGTTAATTGCAGCCAGAGAGGAGGTCTGGGCCCTGGGTTGGCAGCTGATATCTCAAAGAATCTTGTCTGAGTCATTTATTGACTTCCTCTTCAGAGATAACTATACTCGGAGAAGCAATCCTCTCTATATACCCCACCAGCTGGAAAGGAGCTTTCTTTATTGAATTTCCACATTTCAGTTTTCATTTTGTAAGGTATGCATCACGTGTACTCACGGTCATGTGAACATGTTTGTGGAGGCTGAAAGACTGGTGTCAGTCTCAGGAACACCCCCCACATCATCTGAAACAAGGACTCCCATTTTCCTGGATCTCACCAGTTAGGCTAGATAGGCTGGCCCTCAAGCCAGAGGATCCACCTGTCTCTACGCATCAGCACCGGATTAAAAATATACACTGTGCACAAACACTCCCAGCATTTCCTTCAAAGTAAGAGCTCGGACTTATAGACTACAAAGTTAAAATAATAAAGGGACT
This sequence comes from Rattus norvegicus, assembly GCF_021556685.1. Taxonomy (NCBI): domain Eukaryota; kingdom Metazoa; phylum Chordata; class Mammalia; order Rodentia; family Muridae; genus Rattus; species Rattus norvegicus. Next base: position 76,676,737 of record NC_141555.1, read on the forward strand.
GGAGAGATAGCTCAGCAATTAAGAGCACTGACTGCTCTTCCTAGACGTCCTGAGTTCAAATCCCAGCAACCACATGGTGGTTCACAACCATCTGTAATGGGATCTGATGTCCTCTTCTGGTGTATCTGAGGATGGCTACAGTGTACTCATAAATAAAGTAAATAAATAAAAAAAAATTGAATGCAGTGTTTCTGTGGCTTTCATTGGGCTGCCTCCTTCTCTTCTCTTTCTTCTTCTTTTCCTTTTCCTCCTTGTATTCTAAGGCATATATATATATATATATATATATATATATATATATATATATATATATATATATGTGTGTGTGTGTGTGTGTGTGTGTTTTATGTGTACTGGTGTTTTTTTTTTTTTGCATGCATGTATATGTACCTGGGCATGACTGGAGCTCAGGGAAGCCAGCAGAAGGTCTTTCCTGAAACCGGAGTTATAGATGTGTGGGGGCTGCCATGTGGGTACAAGACATAAAACCTGAGTCACCTGCAAGAGCAGCCAGTGCTTTTAGCTGCTGAGCCGTCTCTCCAGCCCACAGTGGGTCTGATCCTTAACGGCAGAAGGGATCGTGTTTAGTCTTTCTGGTCTGGTAGGAGGTGGATTCCAGAATGATCATGAGAATTGCTGAATTAGAAAGGAAGGATGGGGTAGAAGGCTCGTTTCCTACATCCTGCAAAGAAAAGGCATCTAGGTTTATAGTTACTGGAGAAATAAGGACAGCCTCATACATACATCAGTCACCTATTAGAGTAAATGTCGACCGGATTGTCCTCTTCTCTGTTAACAACACTAAAGTAAATGGCTCATAAAGTAGAAAGAAGTCCCCCCACCCCTTTAACAGAAAGAACTTACACGTGAAAATGTTTTGACAATTAAAGGGTAAGTAATGAGAGAACCATGATGCCTGTTTTGACTGAAGGTTGACAAGGCTTCTGTAAGCATTTGAGTTGGGAACTGCAGTGGATGTTTGGGTTTGTTACTTCTGTCCTCTGTCTGGTAGCTTCCACTGCTTGAGTATCAGCAGTCTTATGAAGATCAGAGTGTGTTGTGGTTAAGGTGTAATAACAGGAGCTTAAAAATTTGTTAATGACTAGAAATTGTAGAAGGGGGGAAGGTATCTGTTTAATGAGACCTGGAATTTTCCTTGAGTTCTTTTACAGCAAGATGCTGAGGTTTGTGCAGCAGGCTCAATGCTGCGCTGTAGACAATACTGTAGCCCTCTCTGTCAGTTAGAAAACAAAAAACTGAAAAAAAACACCACGTGAGCAGCAGACACGCTCCAAGACTTGGTCTTTTTATACAGCTCAAAACCCACCTTCCTAGGGAATGGTTCTGCCCACAATGGGCTTGACCCTCCTAATCAGTGAATAATCAAAGCAGTTCCTCATAGACATGTGCATAGACTCACAAACCTCTGGGCAGTGCAGCTGAAGCAAGGGCATTATTGAGATACTTGTGTTTCTTTCGTCTTGTGGCTCTCTTCTTTCTTTCTTGACTTAGAACCTTCTGTTCGGTTACTAGGTGGGGGAAGGGGGCCCACACAAAAAATGTACTACGGATTCCAGCTTCACCTCTGCCTCTGGTCCTCTTGTTGGCCCTGTGGGAAGCGTTAAGTTCATCCTCTCTTTCTGTTCCCACTGCTAAACTTTATAACCACTGGGTCATTAGCACTCTTTCTTGTCCATGGAATAAGGACAGAAGTGACTGTGTCATCTCCTAGGTAATGCACACTGTCCATCCTTCTCTTGAGCCTGCCCAGGTCACTGTGACTTACAGTGATAGAACAGACAGAAGGTGCAAGCAAAGGCTCCTGGGCATCTGTGAGGCCTCAGTCCTCCCTGCTGCCCCATGGAGTCTCTTCTAGTTTCCTTCCTGTGGCTGTGATAAAATGCTTGGATGGAAAGTAGTGTAGGGGAGGAAAATGTTTTGACTTCAACTTTCAGGTCATGGAGGGGAGTCAGAGTAGGAACCACAACAAGGTCATGAGGCTGATGCCACCAAGGGACTCTGCTTGTTGGCTTGCTCCAGCTCCACTAGCTTTCTTATACATCTCAGAACGGCCTTCCTAGGGATGATGCTGCCCATGGTGGGCTTGGCTTAGGAGGCTAAGTCTGTCAACAGTCAAGGAAATTACTCATAGGCCTGTCCTCAGACAAACACAATAACACAAGAAGACATTTGCTAAGCCACCACGTGTGTGTGTGTGTGTGTGTGTGTGTGTGTGTGTGTGTGTGACTTTGGTCTTAATAGTAGTGGGTTTTATTACAGATGAATCAGACACCAGGGTAACCATGCAGGAAGAACACTCCGTTCTGTCAGGGAAAAAAAATCACCTCAAATTCATTGGCTTTCTTGATGAGGGTTTTTCTGGTAACAGCTGAGCTGGCTGGAAGTTGGAAAGCTATTGGGAGAGAGCAAAGATGGAGAGAGCACTATGTTTACAGGGATAACTGAAGGTTGTGCTCAAAAAAGGGTCTGAGTCTCACGGAGTGCAATTGCAGAAGCTCCAGCTGATGGTGGAGCTGGAGCCTAGGACCCCTGCAAGGCTGCCATTATATGTTCTGTGATGAAACGGCCAAGTGTGAGATAAGGCTAGATGAAGTGGAAAAATTTTGGTTTCTTTGGAAACTCACTTGTGTCACAGGATGCTTTTCTGGAAGCTATGTTAGGAGAGGATGTTTTGCTGAAGCAGACACATGAGAAGGCGTATGGTATTTCGCTGGAGCACACGCTTGAAGGGGACAGGATGTTTATGGAGAACATAAATGTAATCCCACAGAGAGAGGACATTTTTCATTGCTACACCTTGCAAGACTTTGATGGTCTTTGCTGGTCTTCATTCCATAATGAGAAATGGACAAAAGAACCTGTGCTATTCGGCCTCTTCTGGCTGCTTCTGCTGCTTCTTGTTGGTTTATTAGAGCCTTGTGGTCTCTGCCAGGTCAAGGCACTGCTACTGATTTGTGTTTTGCGTTTGCTATTGGACCATACTGCACAATGAAGATTGAACTTACCCCAAAGAATTACTTCAAATAGGTCCACAACTCTCTCCCTTTTCCTATCAACTTTCTCCCTCTGCTACCTCAAGTTGGTGGGCTAGAAGGTTTAAGAACCCTAAATAAAGTAGGTTTTGAAAAAATCTAAGCGTACAGACAGATTCATGGGTTTTGAGAAAGGGTTATGTCTCCTGCTGAGAGGAGATGATATGTAGGTTGTGACTTTTTGGTTCTGTGGTCTACTGTGACCCATTAAATGGCCAGTGACTGACAGTCTCCCAGTAAGTGCAACACAAACTAAAATGCTTTTGCTTGGCGTTGGGAGCTGTAGAATGTATTCAATTCTTGTCACATATCCTCGAGTATTCATGTTGGTGACAGTAGTTACTCTTCAGTTCTGCCATACAGGGCAATGGGTCTGTACACTGAGAGAAGAGAGTGGCTGGTGGTGAGGATGTAACATGGAGTAAGAGAAACATTAAGGTGCTGGGTCTCTCTCTCTCTCTCTCTCTCTCTCTCTCTCTCTCTCTCTCTCTCTCTCTATCTATCTCTTTTTCCCCAATTTGACAATCTGGAGTCAACTGAGAAGAGAGAACAATTCAATCACTGCCTCCATTAGATTACTCTTTGGGTAAGTCTATGGAACACTTTCTTGATTAATGATTATTGTTGGATGGCCCACCATTGTGGGCAAGTTCATCAGTAGTCATGTATATAAAGAATAGCCTTTTAGGCTGTAAGAAATAGTAATGGAGCAAGCCATGGGGAGTGTGGCGGTTTGAATAAGAAAGGCTCCCACAGTAATATATTTGAATATTTAGTTAACAGGGAGTGACAGTATTTTCAAGGATTAGCAGGATTAAGAGTTGTGGCCTCATTCGAGGAAGTGGGTGTGTCCACAAGTGAGGGGTTTGAGTTTTCAAGAGCCCCATGCTTTCCCAGATTTTCTCTCTATCTCTCTATCTCTCTGTCTCTCTCTGTCTCTCTCTCTCTCTATATATATATATATCTGCCTCTCTCTGTGTCCCTCTCTCCCTCCCTCTTTCTCTCTCTCTCCGTTCTCTCTCTCTCCCTCCCTCTCCCCCTCTCTCTCTCCTACCCTCTCCCTCTCTCTCACTCTCTGTCTCTCTCTGTCTCTCTGTGTCTCTCTCTCTGTCTCTCTCTGTCTCTCTCTGTCTCTTTCTGTCTCTCTCTATGTCTCTCTATCTCCCTCTCTCTCTACCTTTCTCTGTCTCTCTCTGTCTCTCTCTCTCTTCTCTCTATCTCCCTCTCTCTCTCCCTTTCTCTGTCTCTCTCTGTCTCTCTCTCTCTGTCTCTCTCTGTCTCTCTCTGTCTCTCTCTCTTCCTGTCTCTGTCTCTCTCTGTCTCTCTCTCTTCCTGTCTCTGTCTCTCTCTGTCTCTCTCTGTCTCTATCTCTGTCTCTCTCTGTCTCTCTCTCCCTCTCTCTCTCCGTCACTCTTTCTCTCTGTCTCTCTCTCTCCCTCCTTCTCTCTCTGTTTCTCTCTCTGTTTCTCTCTCTGTTTCTCTCTCTGTCTCTCTGTCTCTCTCTCTCTCTCTCTCTCTCTCTCTCTCTCTCTCTCTCTCTCTCTACCTCTCTGCTTACAGAGCAGTAGCTCTCTATTTCTCCCAAGTTATGCTCCCTGCCATGATGATGGACAAGACTTCTGACACTGTAAGTTATCCTACAATTACATGCTTTCATTTATAGTAGTTCCTTGACCATGGTGTCTCTTCACAGCAACAGAACAATGACTGAGACAGGGAGCAAGGCAACAAGCAGAGCTCTTTGTTACTGCTTCAAGGTCCTGTTCTGGTATCCCTCAGTGATGGTCTGTAACCTGTAAGGTAATAATCCTTTCCTCCCCAAGTTAGTTTTGATCATGACATTCATCACGGAGAGAAGGAAACAAACTAGAACGTCACAGGTCAATACATGAGCAAGTCTTACCTTAAAATTAAAACTAAGTGTCTATACCTTTCTATTTGTGGTTATGAAGTAAGAGTCTGTGGCTCTACTAGACTCACTGTTTCTATAAGAAATTTTCTTACTTAGGGTTCCTATTGTTGTAAGGAAACAAGGTGACCAAAGAGCAATTTAGGGAGGAAAAGGTTTATTCAGCTTACACTTCTACATTGCTGCTCATCAGCAAAGGAATTTGGGACAGGAACTCAAACAGGACAGGATCCTGGAGGCAGGAACTGAGGCAGAGTCTATGGAGTGGCACTGCTTACCGTCTTGCTCCTCATGTCTTGCTTAGCTTGCTTTCTTATAGAACCCAGGACCACCAGCCTAGGAATGGTGCCGCTCACAGTGGACTGGGCCCTCCCCCACCAATCACTAAGAAAATGCCCTACAGCTGCATCTTATGGACGCATGTTCTCAACTGAGGCGCCCTCTCCTCTGATGACTCTAGCTTGTGTCCAGTTGGCATAAAATCAGGTCGGTGGTTAGAATGTGATTGTCCCATGGGAAGTGTGGCACAAGTAGGAGGTGTGGCCTTGTGGGAGTAGGTGTGGCCTTGTTGGAAGAAGCATATATCACTGTGGGGGTGATATGCTTCTTCTCCAACACCATGTCTGCCTAGATGCTTCCATGATTCCTGCCTTGATGAAAATAGACTGACCTTCTGAACCTGAAAGCCTGCCCTAATTAAATGTTGTCCCTTGGGGTTGGGATTTAGCTCAGTGGTAGAGCGCTTGCCTAGGAATCCCAAGGCCCTGGGCTTTTAATTTTTAGAGCAAAACAAATTCCACTGGAAAAGATACTGGGGTTGTCAATGGCCCTTGTGTATCTGAAACACAGAAAAACAAACATTTCCCCCCAATCCTATAAATTCCCCATCTATGTCCCCCTCACATTGTGAATTTCACCTTAACGGATCTTTTCCACATGATTATAGACATAGATGAGGACGTCGCCATCAAACTTGATCAAGTACACGGAAGGCTTGCCAGGAACTTGGTAAATGACTTTGCCGATCTTTTTGGACCGGTCGCTTCTGGTGAACTGCACACATTGACCTGTTAAGATGGCGCTGTCAACGTCTGACTTCACCTCTGCTGGAGGAGTCTCTGGAATGATAAAGAGGTTACCTTCTGTGTAATCATCCAGGAGCTGGTAGATGTATAGGACTGGATCTTTCTCGTAGGTGATGTGAAACCAGTCCTTCATGATCGGCACCTTGGCTAGGTCCACCCCCCTCCAGTTGTCGTTAGAGCCATATTTGCCCTCAAATTTATGCTCCACTGCTCGGCCAACCATAGCACTTGTGAGATGGGCGTCTTTCACTTGAGGAAACACTACTTTGTGAGGCAAGACCTTAAGCTTTAAAATCATCTAATCGCTGTGAAGTGCCAGTCCATAGACACAGTCATATCTGTCATACTTGACCAGATAGAGAGAGGGATTTGTTGGCATTTGATCTAGTTGCCTTCCACTGGGTGACGGGCTCATCACCTTCCTTCCATCCGTGAGAAATTCTGCAGACCACAATGTTCCCCAGGGCCTGTTGAGACGGCCTCCTCCACCTCCGCTTCTGGAAGGATGGTGTGCTCAGCCTCCTCAGAGATATCCTCTTCTTCTTGGCTGTAGACCTCGTGTGGTAGGCCACGGCATCCTGGTCCACTGTCTTGTGGCTACAATCTGTGTTCAGGCTTGATACTTGCCCGTGGCCTGGGTTTGAAGAGCTCGCCTGCTTAAACCAGACACAATGCTGGTGCCTCTGTCATGTGAGTGCCTGCAAGAACAAAGGGGGTGGGGTGGGGACGGTGCTGGACCAAGGCTCTAGTCTAAGAGAACTTTGGAGCAGGTGAGGAAGGCGATGGTAAACAGGGTTGAGCATCTGAATCTAATTCTGTCGTAATGAGAAGTTCGTAGGAGGGCTGGGCAATGGTGGAGCACACCTTTAATTCCAGCACTCAAGAGGCAGAGGGAGGAAGACCTCTGTGAGATCAAGGCCAGCCTGGTCTATAGAGTTAGTTCCAGGGTAGCCAAAGCCTCCCACAGAAAAACCCTCTCTCAAAAATCAAAATCTAAAGTTCAAAGGGAAATGAACAAATGGTTCTCTACAGCTCAGAATAACATATTCAGACACATTTCTTCAGCCTGAGGCACTTTGCCTCTGCTGAGGAACCTCTCCTTGAATGGCTAGGTCAGTGTGCGATTAAGTATCCCTGTCCCCACTTTAAACAAGCAGAACAGAGAAAGGATAGCAAAAGAGCCAGAAGGGTGGCCACACCCCTCTTCTACCCTCTAACTATGAGCTATGTGGCAACATCCACAAGTGTCTGCCCAGAGACACAGCACACCAGTCCACTGGCTTTCTGTACTGTGCATCCTGACCCAGCCCCAGGTTTATTCCGCGACGCTCTTGCATCTTCGACCGCAACAAGAGTCTTTTGTGTAGTCAACAGCAGCCATTTAGAAATAATATCTCCTGGGGTTGGGATTTAATTCAGTGGTAGAGCAGTTGCCTAGGAAGCACAAGGCCCTGGGTTCGGTCCTCAGCTCCGAAAAAAAAAAAAAAAAAAAAAGAAATATTGTCTCCTAAAATGCACAGGCACAGAGAGGAGCTTTGGCACTTTAGTAGGATTATGAATTAGATATTGTTAGCAAAGTATAATAAGCTCCTGAAACTGACTAGCCTAGACCTTCCGCCAAGCTCTCAAACATGGAAGACATCAAAACATAAGGTTACTCGCTGTACGAGGGAAAACTTTTAGCTTTCTGGGGTACAAGGGTCCCAGTTATCTTCATAAATGAATTTACCGAAAGAAAATGTCCTAGTCGTCCAGATTCTGTCTTTTGAAACCGGTCAGGCACCAAAAGGCTGTTGAACAATTGTGGGGTTCAGGAGCTGAACTGGCTTTCACACCCCGCTGCGAAGATAGTGAACCCACCTTCAAGGAGTCTAGCGCCCCCAAGTTGAAGAGAAGCGCAACCTCCGCCCAGTGCTCTGTGACATCATCCTGGCTCTGCTTACGTCATAGAAGCCCTCTCAGCCCAGTTCCTTCCCTAGTTACTCTTAGAAAAGTCCAGCATCTAGGTTTTAGCTTCTCATGTAGCCTCGTGGATACCCAAAATAAAGTCCCCACCTAAATATTCTGATGACTCGTGTCACAGTCTGCCCAAGTAACTCTTTTCATGTATTTTTTTTTTTCTGAAAAGGCTTTGGTTTCTGAGTCACCAACATCCTTGGTGGTTATTTTCCCAGCTCCTATCTTTCCTTTGGTTATATTTAAGCCATTCTCCGTATCAGAAATGTTGCTAGCCTCTCTCTCCGAGGCAGCACACTGGATAGCACCCAAAAATTAGCTTTATCAAAACCCACAATAATAGGACGGCCATTTTTATTCAAACAAAGCTGGAATTTGACAGGGTTAAATACCTTGTATTGAAGTTAATGGCAATCATGAATTATGGATTCTTTGCAAAGAGCGAGGAAAAGTTAGCTCCTGGACCTGCTTCCAGGATAAAATGATGACAAACCCATATCGACCAGTCATATTTTAAATATCTTTAAAATTTACCAGCACTTCTATTTACAAGGAATTTATTAGATCAAATGCAGCAAAACAGAATGAAATAGATGAGGTAATTTTATTTTTGAAATATGGGTAGACAGAATACTGGATGCAGGTAAGTGTGGAATGTACCTGTAAATTACAGGGCACTTTAATTGTTTGTGTCACATAGTTCTTCAGATCCTCAAAAGGATTCTTTTCAGACCCTCCCCTGTCCCCACCACACTCTGACCCTTCCTTACCTCTTCCCAGTAATTCCCTTCCACTTTAACATTATAATTTTTTAAATGTACTTAGAGCTTAACAACTTTTGGCAGCTTTTTAAAAATCTGTCCACTTTTCTAAGTGCACCGTCTCCTTTGTCTCCCTTCTATCATAGTTTTAAGCACATTTTCCTTCACACTTTTTGTTTTCTACTCTCTCTGCTCTTATGACTCCTCTGCCATTATGTGACTTTGGTGAACTATGTGGCTGACCTCAATGTGGGGTTAACTCAAAGGACATGATTTTTCTCCCTTTTCTCCCCTTCATCTTCCTTCTCTAGGCACCTGCTGAGATTTACAGTCTTGGGGATTTTTTTGAGCCTGGAAAGCAGACACTCACACACACAAACACACAGAAACACTTATAAATACACAAACGCACACACACACACTCACACATACGCACATACACAGAGAAACACTCATACATTCACAAACACACACACACTAACACATATGCACATGAACACAGAAACACTCATACATAAACAAACACACAAACACAAACATACATACACACAAACACAGACACATGCACAAACAAACAACCCTGCCAGTCTTCCAGTTGTCATCAGTTAATTGTTCTGAGATAGTAAACAGACTTTCTCCTACTCAGAACACATTCCAAGAGGTTTCAAAACAGTTATCAAGAGTCATAAAAAGAGAACAAATGATTTGTTACAGGTGCAACGACAGATGATAAGATATTGACTGGGTTTATCTGTAAGTAACTTCTCTATCAACTATGGTTTTAGCTTCAGTGAACCTGTAGAGCTGACCCTGGTGATGAATATTTAGCCAGATAATTACTCCTGATGGATATTCATGTAAACATTCTCGGTTGTAAATTATATTTCAATTTATACTTTGATCTTTCATATGAACTTGTTATGAACATAGTAACACGGGATCTTGTATTCTGAAATATGTTTAAGCGCTGAGGAGAAAGAGAAGACACACAGAAGGACTGAGAGAGAAGGACTGAACTGGATGAACAGAGACAGATGGACTGAGCTGGACAGGGGCTGAGCTGAAAAGTCCTGTTTGAGCTAAGGAGAACTGAGCTTAGTAGAATTGAGTCAAAAAGATCTGGGCTGAGAAGAAATGTAAGGTGGAATAACTTAGAGACTATAGGTAACATAAGAAAGCAATCTGCAGAGGAGAAGAGGAAAAGAGAAGAAGCTGGAAAGAACAGAAGGTGCAGGCAGGTTTCTCCTTACCATGGGACAGAAAAGGTCATTTTTTCATTTTCTTTTTTTATTAACTTGAGTATTTCTTATTTACATTTTAAGTGTTATTCCCTTTCCCGGTTTATGGGCCAACATCCCCCTACCCCCTCCCACTTCTTTATGGGTGTTCCCCTCCCCATTCTCCCCACTTTGCCCCCCTCCCCCCAAAACTCACGTTCATTTTGGGTTCAGTCTTAGCAGGACCCAGACATTTGATTACATAATGCAATATTCTGTCATTTGTTATTCATTTAACAATGTGTCTTGAATACATGTGCATGGGGAATCTTCATGGAATATCATGCATTTAATAAATGGAAGTATACTCATTTGTTTAAATAATAACCTAATTGTGCCTTTCAGATTATTTTCATTTTTATTAACTCTAGTTCGCTACAGAAAATCAGCATGGACACTGACTCAGGCACAGTATTCAATGGTGATTATTTACATTATATTTTGTATAAATTACAAAACACGTTGTTGGAATGATGTCAAGCCTGTTAAGTAATGTAATACTTGTATAAATACTGCCAAATTTCCATCTCAGAAGACTATAATAAATATATATTGTCATCAATTTTACATGAGAACCCATATTATACCATTCAAAATTAAATGGTACATATATTTTAAAAAGGTATCAGTCTCTGACTTCTGTAAGTTCTTTAATTAGGGAAGGATTGAAAAAGTTGAAGGGGACGGCAGCCTCTATAGGAAAACCAGCAGTCTCAACTAATCCGCATCACTGAGATCTCCCAGACACTGAGCCACCAACCAGGCAGCATACACAAGCTGGTGTGATGCCCTGACACATGTATAGCAGATGAGGGCCTGGTCTGGCCTAATCCTTGAGAGACTTGAGGTCCCAGGATTATGGTGCCTGGCAAGGTCTGGGGAGCATCCTCCTCGAGTCAGGAGAGGATGGGGTGGAATGGGATGAGGATCTGTGTGAGGGGACCAGGAGAGTGTACAATGGAAGGAATGTAAATAAATAAAATAATTTACAAATAGTTTCACTCACAAATCAAATGCTAGATTCTTTTTAACCTCTACATTGCAATTCTATCGTGAAGTTTAGTGTTTTATGCTTACTGAACTGTGAAAGCATTAATCCTTAATTTACTCTTCATACTATTTGCAAATTGTCTCCTTTCTTATTACACTGCATCAACTGTGTTTGCATATGTAGAAGGCTTACTATTCATAATATGTGCAGAAAATACATTCATGATTCTTTTTATTTTAATGATCTGTTATGTGTGAACATCTATGTATAGATTTGTTCACATGAACACAGGCACTTGCGAAGACCAGGAGATGTCAGATCCCTTACAGTTGCTTTACAGCTGGTTGCAAGTGGCTTCATGGGTGTTGGAAACTGAACGTGTTTGCTCTTAAGAGTAGTTAACTATTAAGCTAATTCTACAATACTTATTCCATAATAAAATCAACCTATTGATCATTTTCTCATGTATTTCAGGGTATCTTTGAATTTGAGACATCTTGGTTATGAGACTACATTCAGGCTTTATTTTTTCCAGTTTTTTTTTCCTTTATCATCGTAAGATGTGTTGGATTAAATATGTTAATATTATGCACTAAATCCTTAAAAGGTTTACTTATAGAACCTTGGGTTAGTGTCTGTTACTTTCCTCTGCAATGACAATATTAATTTTACAGTTTGCAGTTCTCTCTTTCTTTACACAATCCATATGTTGTGTTTTTACTTTCATATAGAATGAAGTAAAAGCCTTTTAGTTTTTCTTTGAATAGTTAATGTACTAAGAAAATGTGTTGAATTTCCTATTTTAAGGCCAATACAATACATTATTTCTTTAAAATGTTCCTAGAGTTTTGTTTTTACTTTTTCTTATTATTATTGTTCTCATTAGTCTCATTGTTAATATTCTGTGTAAGCTTTTATGTGTTCTGGTCATGTAGTGAATATAGATGTCTTCCAAACATGTATGTGTAGGTATCAAATTTAGGTTCTTGGTTTTTCATGGCATGAAATTTTATCTGCTAAACCACCTCACTGGAACTCACTGTGACATTTTAAGGTAACATTTAGCTCCAGGCTGTTTTTATATATAAAATGTTTTCATCATATGGCTTTTAATAAATATTTTTGATTATTATAATATGAATTTCCATGTCCACTTGGTAACTCTACTATGCTTATTTTAATATTTAATTAATAATTTAGTCATAATTATTATGCATTTGATACCTAGCTAATATGAAATTATCCTAGATACAATTGACTACATGCAATTAGTTACCTAAAGCATGAAGCTTGGTACATAATTTTGTTCATTATTACTATGCATTTGCAAAAAACAGGGAATATTTCTTTGTCACAATCCTGATGCCTATTTTACAAAGTATGAAAGCTACCAACTATCTGTGACTATTAATCACTTAAAAGGAGTTAGGATTATATTATTAAATTATATTTCCCCAACATCAATTAAATAGATTTATTTTACTTCAATTAAATAAACGTGCTATAGCAGGAAAAAGATTAATTTCCTTTTGTTAGGTTAAGACTAAATTTAACTTTTACATCCTCCTGCCTATCATAAAGTCAATATTCTTATACAGGAAGATGTGCCAGGCACAGGTCGAATTTCTAGTATAACATGTAATTACAATCATCAGTCTTGTCAGGTTCAAGTGTTTTTCACATCATGCCTGTAAAACACAATGATCAGCATGGCAGGATCACCATAAGGGCAGTGCAGAGGCATAAATAGCTTGGTGATAGCCAACAGCTCTCTAATTTTGCTTAAGTCCTGTTCAATGAACATGGATGGTCCTGGTAATTTAGCCACATATATAAGGCTATTGAAGCTGTGGTTTTGGGGGATAATATACAGCCCCTTACTTACTTAAGCCAGTATCATATCTAACAACAATCAAAGCCATGTGTCCTTATATACAGAATTAATTACAGTCTCTGCAACAAAGATCACAGTGAAAATCCCAGTTTTTCAAAATGCAGGATAGAAACTTCAAGTCCAGTCTCAATGGCTCTATCTACACAACGTCACTTGATTCAAGGCTGAGGAACATTACAGAAGAGGGGGCAAGAAGATTGTAAGAGACTAAAGTTTACTATGAGATGGTGTCTCAAAGTAACACCAGAAATTACACTCATAACGTCTCACTAACACAACTGCCTAAACACCAGCTGAAGAAGACAGGGAATGGGGAGAATGAAAGTTTAGTTTTCTTTCTGTTTCAATTCCTTCTTCTTCTTCTTCTTCTTCTTCTTCTTCTTCTTCTTCTTCTTCTTCTTCTTCTTCTTCTTCTTCTTCTTCTTCTTCTTCTTCTTCTTCTTCTCTCACTCTCCCTCTCTCTCTCATTTTTGGATATTTCCTGTTTACATTTCAAATATTATTCCCTTTTCCAGGTTTCGAGTCCATAAGCCCCTTAACCCTCCCCCTACCCTTCTATAAGGGAGTTCAAATCCCCACATGGCCTCCCCACCCCTCCCCTCATTCCCCTACACTGGGGGACAAACCATGTCAGAAAAAATTGTTTCTCATTCCATTGTTTCCAACAAGGCCATCCTTTGCTCCATGCAGTTGGAACCATGGGTCAGTCCATGTACAGTCTTTCTGTTGTGGTTTGGTCCCTGGACGCTCTGCTTGTTTGACATTGTTATTATTAGCTTCAGCTCCTTCAATCCTTTCTCTAATTCCTCCAACTGGGGTCTCATTCTTGGTTCAGTGGTTTGCTGATGGTGTTTGTCTCTGTTTTGACATATTCTGGCTGTGTCTCTCAGGAGGGATCAATATCCAGTCATTGTCAGCCTGCATTTCTTAGCTTCATCCATCTCATCTAGTTTTGGTGTCTGTATATGACTGGGCTACATGTGGTCCAGGCTCTGAACGGCAGGTCCTTCAGTCTCTGCTATAAAGTTTTCCATCTTATCCCCTCCTATGGGTATTTTGGTTCCCCTTTTAAAGAAGGAGTGAAGCATCAGCATTTTGGTCATCCTTCTTGAGTTTCATGTAGTCTGTGTATTGCATGATTGGTAATTCAAGCTTTTTGGCTAATATTTGCATATCAATGAGTGCATATCAAGTGTGTTTTTCTGTGATTGGGTAACCTCACGCAGGATGATATTTTCTAGTTCAATCCAATTGCCTAGAATTTCATGAAGTCATTGTTTTGATAGCTGAGTAATATTCCATTGTGCAGATGTACCACATTTCTGTATCCATTCCTCTGTTGAAGGGCATCTGGTTCTTTCCAGCTCCTGGCTATTATAAATAAGGCTGCTATGATCAGAGTCAAATATATTTCTCTGTGTATGTTGGACCATCTTTTGGGTATATGTCCAAGAGAGGTATAGCTGGGTCCTCAGGTCATGGATTGTCCAATTTTCTGAGGGACCTTCAGACTGATTTTCATAAAGGATGTTCAGTCTGCAATCCCACCAACAATGGAGGAGTGTTCCTCTTTCCCCACATCTTTGACAGCATCTGCTGTTACCTGAGATTTATATCTTAGCTATTCTGACTGGTGTGAGGTGGAATCTCAGATTTGTTTTGATTTGAATTTCACTGATGATTAAGGATGATGAATATTTATTTAGAAGTTTTTTGGCCATTTGATAACCTTCAGCTGAGAATGTTTTGTAACTCTGTATACCCCATTTTTAATATCGTACTTTTGCTTTCTAGAATTTAATTTCTTAAGTTCTTGGTATATTTTGCATATTACCCACTATCAGATATAGGATTGGTAAATATCTTTTCCCAATCTGTTGGTTGCAGTTTTGTCCTAATGACGGTGTCTTTTGCCTTACTGAAGCTTTGCTGTTTTAGGAGGCCTTATTTGTCCATTCTTGATCTTACAGCATAAGTCATTGGTGTTTTGTTCAAGAAATTTTCTCCAGTGCCCATGTGTTCAGGACTCTTCCCCACCTTTTCTTCTATTCATTTGAGTGTTTCTGGTTTGATGTGTAGGTCCTTGATTCACTTGTACTTAAGCTTTGTACATGGTCATAAAAATGGGATAATTTGCATTCATCTACATGCAGACTTCCTTTTGAACCAGCACTATTTTTGGAAAATGCTATGTTTCTTCCTTTGGATCGTTTTATGTCCTTCGCCAAATATCAAGTGATAGGTGTGTGGGTTCATTTCAGGGTCTTCAATTCTATTCTACTGGTCTATCCATCTGTCTCTGTATGAATGCCATGCTGTTTTTATCACTATTGCTCTGTAATTCTGCTTGAGTTCAGGGGTGATGATTCCCCCAGAAGTTCTTTTAATGTTGAGGATAGTTTTAGCTATCCTGGCTTTTTCTTATTCCAAATGAATTTTCACATTGCTCTTTCTATCTCTATAAAAAATTGAGTTATAATTTTGATGGAGATTGCATTGAATGTGTACATTGCTTTTTCAAAATGGTCATCTTGACTATATTAATCCTGTCAATCCATGAGCATGGAAGCTCTTTCTATCTTCTGAGTTCTTCCTCAACAAATTTCTTCAGATACTTGATCTTCTTGTCATACAGATCATTCAGCTGCTTGGTTAAACTTACACCAAGGTACTTTTTATTATGTGGGACTATTGTGAAGTGTGTGATTTCATTATTTTCTTTCTCAGCCTGTTTATCCATTGAGGAGAGGAAGACTCCTGGTATGTTTGAGTTAACTTAAACCCTGACACTTTGCTGAAGTTGTTTATCAGGTTAAAAAGTTCTCTGACGGAACTTTTGGGGTTACTTTTATACTATCATATCATCTGCAAATAGTGCTATTTTGATATCTTCCATTACAATTTGTATCCCTTTGACCCCCTTTTGGTGTCTGGTTTCTCTGGCTATCACATGGAGTCCTGTTTTGAATAAGTAGGGAGAGAGTTGTGCAGCCTCGTCTCGTCCCTGATTTTAGTGGGATTGCTTCAAGTTACTCTCCATTTAATTTGATGTTATCTAGAGGTTTACTGTATATTTCTTTCACTATGTTTAGAAATGGGCCTTCAATTCTTGATCTTTCCACAACTTTTATTCTGATGTTTCACGCCCACCTCATCCGGCAAGGAAGAAACCACACGGTCGGATTCTTCTCTATAGCCTTTCTGGCAGGACCACCTCTTTGCTGATACAGGGACCTCGAGTGGCAAAAGCGCTCGCCTTATATATACAACAGGCTGTGGCTATGCTAATTGTCCTTCAGGGATTGGTGGAGCACGAATCACACTACTATCACCCCTGCTACTTTTCCTTCAGGGATAGGCAGAGCATGAATTCCTCATTAGCATATTACCATCCCATCGAACTGACCCCAGGTGCAAAACACGCTCATGTGCAATACCGTTGATCACCACAGTAGGGTGCCGGGTCACCTCATTATCCTACAGCACCCCTGGCAAGGGGACAAGCCTCCGCATGTGCAATAAATCGTTTACTACCAGACGAGACTGGATGTCGGCACCATTTATGTTTTACCGAGACGCTCCCTACACTGAAGGGTTGTTGAATTTTGTCAAATGCATTCTCAGCATCTAGTGAAATGACCATGTGTCCTTATCTTTGAGTTTGTTTACATGATTGAAAACACTAATGTTTTTCTGTATATTAAAACATCTCTGCATTCCTGATCATGATGGATGATTGTTTTTTAGATTCGGTTCGCAAGAATTTTATTGAGTATTTTTGCGTCAATATTCATAAAGGAAATTGGTCTGAAGTTCTCGTTCTTTGTTGGGTCTTTATGTGGTTTAGGTATAAGAGTAACTGTGGCTTCATAGAAGCATTTGGTAGTGCTCCATTTCAATTTTGTATACTAGTTTGCACAATATTTGTATGAAGTCTTCTATGAATGTTTAATAAAATTCTGCCCTGAACCCATCTGCAACTGGGTTCTTTTTGTTTGGGAGAGCTTTAGTAACTGCTTCTAATTCCTTAGGATTTATGGGGTGTTGAGATAGTTTATTTGATCCTGATTTAACCTTGCTACCTGGCATCTGTCTAGAAAATTGTCCATTTCCTCCAGATTTTCCAGTTTTCTGTATATAGACTTTTATAGAGGAATCTCCTGATTGTTGGAATTTCTTCAGATTCTGTTGTTGTGGATCCTTTTTCATTTCTGATTTTGTTAATTTGGATACATTCTCTGTGACCACGGGTTAGTCTGTCTAAGAGTTTATATATCTTCTTGTTTTTCTCAAAGAAACAGCTTCTGGTGTTTTTGATTCTTTCTATGGTCCTTTTTGTTTATACTTGGTTCATTTCAGCTGTGAGTTTGATTATTTCCTGCCTTCTACACCTCTTGGGATCACTTATTTCTTTTTGTTCTAGAGCTTTTACATGTGCTGACAAGCTGCTGATATATGCTCTCTCCTTTTTCTTCTCCCGAGCACTCAGAGCTATAAGTTTTCCTCTTAGCACTGCTTTCATTGTGTCACGTAAGTTTGGGAATGTTGTATCTTCATTTTCATTAAGTCCTAAGAAGTCTTTAATTTCTTTCTTTATTTCTTCCTTGACCAAGTTGTCATAGAGTAGAGCATTGTTCAACTTCCACGTATATGTGAGCTTTCTGTCATTATTGTTATTGTTGAAGACCAGTCTTAGTGTGTGGTCATCTGATAGAATGCATGGGATTATTTCTATCTTCCTGCATATGATGAGGCCTTTTAGTGACAGATTATATGGTTAATTTTGGAGAAGGTTCCATGAAGTTCTGAGAGAAGTGTACATCCTTTATTTGTAGGGTGGAATGTTCTACAAATATCTCTTAAATCCATTTGGTTCATAATTTCTGTTAGTTTCTCTACATCTCTGTTGAATTTCTGTTTCCATGATCTCTCCAGGGATGAGAGTGAGGTGTTGAAATCTCCTAATTTTATGATCTGCGGTGCATTGTATGCTTTGAACTTTAGTAAGGTTTCTTTAATGAATGCAGGTGCCCTTTCATTTAGAGCATAGATACATATGATTGAGAGTTCATCTTGGTGGGTTTTTCCTTGGATGAATGTGAAGTCATCATCCTCTTTATCCTCCTTGTCGTTCCTTATCTTTTTTAAGGACTTTTGGTAGAAAGTCAATTTTATTTGACATTAGAATCCCACTTCAGCATGCTTTTTCAGGCAGTTGCCTTGGATATTTGTTTTCCAGCCATGTACTCTGAGGTAGTATCCGTCTTTGTCTGTGCGGTGTGTTTCCTGCCTACAGCGAAATGTTCGATACTGTTTATGTATCCATTCTCTGAGTCTATGTCGTTTCGTTGGGAAATTGAGCCCATTGATGTTGAGGGATATTAAGGAATAATGATGGTCACTTTCTTTTATTTTTCTTGTTAAAGGTTGAATTCATCTGTTTTGAATTCATTACAAGGAAATTATATTCTTGCTTTCAATATGATATATTTTCTCTCCTTGTGTTGGAGTTTTCCATCTATTATCGTTTGTAGGCCTGGATTGGCTGAAAGATATTACATAAATTTGATATTTTTTCATGGAATATATTGATTTTTCTGTCTGTATTAATTGAATATTTTATTGGATACAGTAACCTGGTCTGGCCATAGTGCCCTCTTAGGGTCTATTTGACATCTGTCCGGGATATTCTCAATTTCATAGTCTCTAGTGAGTAGTCTGGTGTAATTCCTATAGGTCTGACTATATATGTCACTTCCCCTTTTTCCCTTACTGCTTTTAATATCCTCTCTTTGTTTTGTGCAGTTGGTGTTCTGACTATTATGTGATGGGAGGTATTTTGTCCTGGGTTTCCTGTATGTTTTGGGCCAGGAACTTTTTGTTTTCCATTATCTTCATCAGTTGTGTTGATGATTTCTATGGAATCTTCTGCCCCTTAGATTCTCTCTTCTGTCTCTTGCATTCTGTTGGCGATTCTTGAATCTATCCCTCCTTGTCTGTTCCTTTGTTTTTCTATCTCCATATTTGTCAATTTTTGCTTCCTTTACTCTTTCTATTTCTATTTTAAAATTGTCCAAGTGTTTGGACATGTTTCCTGTAATTCTTTCATGGATTATTGTGTTTCCTATCTAAGGGATTCTACTTGTTCACTTGTGTTTTGCTGCATTCTTTTAAGGGGATTCTTTAGGTTTCTCTTAAATTCCTCCATCAGTATCAACAATTGTGATTTTCAATTTAAATCTTGCTTTTCTGGTGAGTTTAAATATCCAGTATTTTCTTTGGTGGGATAATTGGACTCTGCTGATGCCAAGTAGTATTGGTTTCTGTTGCTTAGGTTTCTACGCTTGTCCCTAGTCATTGGGTTGTCTCTGGTCTTTGCTTGTCTTGCTGCTTCTGAGAATGACTTGACAATGCTGTAATCCTCTGTGTCATTACTGTTGTAGAACTGCTTTCCTGATTACTTTCAGCCTTTCCTTGGAACAGGTGTTCTGATTTCCTGTGTGTAGGCTCTCCTATAGACCTTTCTCCAGCTCTAGGCACAGGCAGGAATCAAAGGTTACTGCCCCTGATTGCTCCTGTATATCCTTGCCCACTTAAGGGCAAAGTTCGCTCTGTGTGATACCCTCTTGGGTACTGTGGGGTACTGTACTGTGGGGAGGTGGTTGTTCTATACCCTGACTTCTCAGGATTATCCAAACCCCTGAGGGTCCAGCATTCTCCCCTATGGGATTTGGGTACAGGGAACTGTTCGGCTGTTCAGTGCTGTCCTGTGTGCAGAGCAGAACCATGTGTACAGGGGGCTGCCTGTTCCTATATCCCAGTGTCCAGAGTCACTGTTCAATTTCTCCTTGCACCAGGGATGTGAGCTGAGGTGCGCAGATATATCGATCTGTCCTGCGGCCTCAGGATTAATCGCGAATCGTTTTTATTGTACAAATTTAAATGTAAATATAACATTTTTGTTGTTGATTTGATTTTCTGGAAATTTATCTGAGAGAGGCAAGGCCTTACTCTGTAAGTAGAGAGCTACATATAGAAATATCGAAACTACTAATGAAATGGAAGTTGCTTTTAAAATATTTCAAATTTAGAAAAGTATTCATTTTCTGTTTTGTCTGTGGGAAGGTGGTTTATTTGTATTTTGTTTGTTTTAATATGGAGAAATATTTACAGTACATCAAAATAAGTGTGAAATGCAACACAATAGAATCCTCTTCATTACAGCAAATTTTCTACAAGAGCAAAATCTACTGAGTGGTCTGTAAAACAAACCTCCTGCCTCATAATTGTCAGAGCTTTAAGTCTGTCCTATGTTCTCTACACTTAGATTTTTATAAATTTTTCATGAATGGGTGCAGATCTAATCTAATAGATCTAATAAGCTAGTATACCTGACTATGTCGTCTGCCCCCATGAGAAAACTTTGTATCGTTTTGCTTTTTTGTTGTTGTTGTTTGGGGAGCTGTGTTTTTCATTATCCCCAATAGAAAATTAATCTAGTGATCAATTAGTGAATAGAAACGAAAATTATGTATTGTGCTGAGAAATTCCCCAAAATAGAGTTTACACAAAGTTAAATCTAAAATGTTTGTGTGTAGACATGCACTCATGTTCATGTCCCATGTAGCTGACAATCATTCAACACCAGATCAACTTAAGTGTTTTGGGAAATTAACTTTATTCAGACAGAAGAAAACTCATAGCAAATACATTTTTTTCTTCGCTGCATTTAAAAGTGACCAAATGGTGAAAAAGGATGTAAAGGAATAGTGTTACCCTGCATTGTTGTTTATACTAACATTTTAATTCATGTACAATCTCCATGTCCTCTTTCTCTATTGTGTTTCTCTGTGTCTGTGTTTCTGCATGAATATATAAGCAGACATGTGTATGTGGCATACATGTGAGTGTGTGTTCATATGTGTGTGTATGTGTGTGTGTCTTATATGGTATTTTTAAACATAGGTAACATGTTTATTTATAATTTGGAAATACTTAAACTCACATTTGATATGTGGATCAATCTACTCACATACCTCTGACATTTCA
This sequence comes from Rattus norvegicus, assembly GCF_021556685.1. Classification (NCBI taxonomy): domain Eukaryota; kingdom Metazoa; phylum Chordata; class Mammalia; order Rodentia; family Muridae; genus Rattus; species Rattus norvegicus. Next base: position 76,697,712 of record NC_141555.1, read on the forward strand.
TTGTATCAGGTGAATAGAGAGAGAGCCTAACAGGGTGGTGATATCTCCTTCTCTACTCTTGTCAGGAAAAAGTGGTGTATCTTTTGTCAAGAAAACCCAAACTTCAGCAAAGACATATACACTGCACAAAACAGGAGAGAACATCTCATTTGAAGGGAAAAGTTATCAGTCTGGGAGAAAAATGAGTTTGCCTCATTCCAATATTTGAGGGACATGAGACTGAACTTCAGAAGATATAATGGGAAGGGACAGGCAGAATCCCCAAGGATCCAAAGTAAGCTAAACATTGGAGCTTCTCATTACACGAGAGCTCAGAGATTGGTGAGGATGGTGAACATAATGATAAGAACTTTGCAGTCCATACTCAGTCTCCATATAAGGCAACAATGTGAACAAGACGAGAAGGAGTCAGCACCACAGAGCTAACAGATACTTTAGCAGTCACAGTGTGAAAAACAGAGTGTAACTATAGACAGAAGAGAAGGATGATATTTGAAAACAGACAAGGCTGTGCTGGAACTGAAGAGTTTTCCATGCAAGTTACCAAGCATGCACACAGCAGGTGCCTGATGCAGAAGTGAGCAAAGAGGAATGAACTGTGTAGATACTATGTGTACAGAAATACAGGTAGTTTTGTGGAATTCTAAGATGTTGAGATGAAAGAATAGGAAGGAAAATCTATCAAGCCAGGCACCATGTCTTGCTCTTAGAATACTCACATTCAAGAGACTGAGGGAGAGAAATTAGGAATTTCAGGTTAGCCTGGACTACATATCCAGACAATACATCTTTTTTTTTCTTTATTTAAATCAGTAGTCCGATTGATAGAATATCATGAACAATATTAAGAAAAAAAGACATTTAATGCCTACACAGAAATACTCCTGCTAAGAAAACATATTCTATAAAGAGACAGTAATTATTAAGTTACAAATGCCAGCTGTCATATTGAATGTTGTGACATTAAGGGGTCTGGTGTTGTTTGGTTGATCCTTCTTTACTTTCATGGCTCACTTTACACATCTTAAAAATCTTCTCTGACGATCTCGTTACTGTGCAGACATCGAGATGTGCCTTACCCTTAAGTCTATGTATTAAAAGCACTAATCATTTATTTATCAAATGACTATTTGATTTTACTTTATCTTCAAAAATATTGAGTCTTGAGGAAATGATACGTTTATTGTGTGGATTTGAATATTTATAATAGCAATCAGAGGATAATCGGGGCCCAACACACACACAGGGTGGTTGGAGAGACTATACCTGTGTCATCAGAAAAGCATAGAGATGAGTGGATTGATCAGTTTTTCTGTATAACTTTGATAACTAGTTAATGATAAGAATGGGTAAAAATCGAGTTACACTCAAGGTTTTCTTTTCCTTCGTTTGAATGATAGCTTATACAGCATGTGAAACTGAACTTAAACCTAAGGTAAATCTTTTGCCTGAGTTTCATTAGTGCCAGGACTACATGTTTCCACCTTATATTGTAAGTATTTGTACACTTGGGTCAATGCTTAGCACACTTTGAAAAATCCCCTGGTGTTAAGAGAGGAATTATTAGCTATGAAATTATGTGAGAAAAAAATCACGTCTAAGCTTTGATTTTTGCGACTGCAGACAAAGACTTTGACTCTGATGTAACTGAGCCTCTAAAATACTAAAAAAATAATATCTCTCATCTGCAAGAATCCTACTAATTGCTTACTGCTCTGTGTTTTTGGAGATGAGTGTCAATTGTTTCAATTGCTCTTTGTTGCAGGAAATGGGCTTGTCTGTCAAATGCTTTGCAATTGCCAAGAACTGTGAAGTCCCTGGAAAATGCTTTGTCTATTCACCCTCATTCAGCTCTCATAGCCTTTGCTATCTGCACCCGTCCATCTCTACACACCCCCATGTACTTCTTTCTGGTGAACTTATGTATCCTGGGAATTGGTCACACTGGCTCTGTCATACCCAAGATATGGAGAGCCTTGTAAGTGAGATCTGAGGAAACTCTCAGGAGGGATGTGCCCCACAGATGTTTTTCTTCACACTTTTTGGTATAGCTGAGTGTTTCCTATTGGCAGCCATGGCCTTTGGCCACTGTATGGCCCTGGTTCACTGTGCAACCCAAATGAGTCGTGAGGTATGTGCCCATTTGGCAATTGTTTCATGGGGAATAGGTTGCCTTGTAGGGTTGGGACAAAAATACTTGAGACCCAAATCTAACAACCCACAAGGAGTTGATAAATTCTTGGTCATCTTCAATACAACCATGCTGAACCACATCATCTATAGCTTAATGAACCAAGAAGTCAAGGAAGCACTGAGAACAACTCTGGGTCAGAAGAAAGTTCTGATAATAGATAATTAAGGATCCCAAAGTGCTCTTTCAAAAAGGTGCAAAGTCTGTGAAAGAAAGAAAACAAAATCACTGTGCTCTTTCTTGGTGTCTGGAAACAAACTTTAAGAAACATAACTTTTTTTTTAGTGTTTTCCCTTTATTCACCACCATGTTTAATTGCAAATAATTGTAAACTTTGCTTGCTACCTAAACTACTTTAGTAGATCACTCCAGTACTTAAGCGGTTTCATCTGGACAGAGTTTAAACCACATGCAAATGACTCAGGGTCTTGATAATTCTCTGTATCCATTCTTAGCTATTTGGAAATCTTCCAGAAATTGTTTGTTAATGATCTCAGCTCGTTATGCTACAATTCCATATTCCTCAGTACATGTAAATACACTGCATTTGACTGGAACTGCTAAGTAGTTCTCACGACAGTGAATTGTTAGCCTCTGCTTTGTGTACCATTTGATCAATCCATACTTCAGTTCTGGGCACCCAGGGCCTATGATTTCGGAACAGGAGTAATCTTTCCTCCACTTTTTTATTTCTATAGGGTGGAGGAAAAGAATTTCAGCCAAGTGATTCTCAACATCAATATCATAGTTTCAGATAAACACACACACACACACACACACACACACACACACACAGACACACAGGCATGCATGCACACATTATACAGGAATTGAAGTGGATTTACAAGTGACAGAATGCAAATATAAAAGTCAGCTAATGTCAGATAATTAGATTCAGGTTGCTATTCAACAAGAAAATAAAATAACAAAATTAGAATCTTGAGTCTTTATGACTATAATGAAAGAAAAATAAAATTCCATTTAAGTGTGCTGAAAATATGGAAGACATTAAAAAAATTACCATGACACTAAACTACAGTAATGTTTTAGGCATGAGTCACCCAAACAGAAAGACAATAATTATATTCTCCTCAGACTCATTGTTCTGAGTCTTCTTACATAGTGTAAGGACCATTCAGGTCAAAATGTTAGTAAAAAAATGACCGAGATGCTGAAAACAAATACTAAAGTATTGAAGAGACAAAGTCTTTCCATAGGCTTTAAGTAATTTTCCTATTACTTCTATTACTTTAAAAGAAAATACAAAAGAAAAATACATTAAAATACTTTAACTATGAAAGGAAAATAATTTAAAATCATTTCATTGCTCCGTAATTGGGTGTTGTTAAGATGACAGGCATCCTCCTAATGCTTAACTGTGATAAGCAAAGCAAGAAAAACTTTTTGGTATCTGTGTCAAGTACATATAATCTCAACCTAAAAGAGAAAATCCACTGAGTAAATCCAAATTCAAAAACATTCTAGCAAATTAATTATTTATCTTCAAAGGTGTAATCACAGCAGATAAAAATAGTAATGAGTTATCACAGAATAGAATGATGTAAGATATGTAATAACAAAATGTCAACTGGATTTCTGGATTGGTTATAGGCATAGAAAGTGTACAGTATTAGAAACATTGTTGTTATGATTCGGTCTACCTTCTGTGTTACTTGCAACATTTTTTTTTCAATTTTCTGATTTTTGAGAATTAGTCATTAGATTGATTAAAGTATATAAAATTAAGGAATTAGGTTAAGATATAAAACCATACTGTTTCCTATCAAATAAATCTGATTTTCTTGTATAGTTTGAATTCTGCTTTATTTTTTGTATTTATTTATTTTATTAATTTATTTATGTCTGTTTTCCCCCACAGAATCCCTTACTCCAAACACCATCCCTTTCTGATTATTTCTTTCAAAGAGACAAAAAAAAGTAGTTATAAGGCATGTTCAGTCCCTGAATAGCTGTTCATTCGCCCACGCATTTGAAAATCGACAACATTGATAGTGCAGACATCAGGAAATAGCTTCAAAAATGATCTTCAAAAATAAAATATTCTCCAGTTATCTGCTATCAGCTATCAGCTTGACAAAACTGTAAGAATCCAAGAACAAAGATATCCTTGAAATGTACGTAGAGAAAATTGATCAGACAAGAAGGATAACAGATAGCAACCTTCCTGGATTCAACACAAGAAAGCCTAAGTTCCTGTAAGTGTATTCTGCATGAGTCTATAGAGTTTATGGGCTAATACCTGGAAATGAACTCTTACAAAAACCAACAACAAACTAACCACCAACTGCAATATTTATAAAAGCCAAACAAATATGTGGAAAGTATTATTTTCAGCTCTATATGAGAATATTAATGTTTATTAATTTGTATATTAATAAAATTTTAATTTTATGACTGCAAATTTTTATTGCAAATTTAAAAATAAATAGATTTTAAGTGACCCATGTGATTATTAACTTTAGTGACTTTGAGAGCATTATAGATCAATAAATTCTTTATTTGACTGTGATCATCTCTATGAATATCCACGAAAATCAAATTATGTCAACCAGGGACTGCTCTTCTGTTTTTATACTTTTTGTTGTACATGTGTAAGAGTTTTACCTATTTGTTCACGTGTGCAACACATTCATGCTTAATGTCCAGGAGGTTGAAGAGGGTGTGAAATTCCGTGATGCTGAAATTACAGCCACTTGTGAGCTGTCACTCAGGAGCTGGGGATCGTCCTCGGGTCCTCTGGAAGAACAGATAATGCTATTAATCACCGAATCATTTCTTCATATTCAGCAAACGCCATTTTTTTGTAAATATAAGCTGTCCTGTTCTGGATAGACCATGGTTTTCTCAAATGTGATAATTTAATATTAAACACACACCCACCAGCTTCTTACCTTCATATATATATATATATATATATATATATATATATATATATATACACACACACACACATGCATAACAGCTCTTACCTTCAAGTTTACTTACACACGCACACACACACCTGCTTCTTACCTTCAAATTCACTTAGTTACACACACACACACACACACACACACACACACACCTGCTTCTTACCTTCAAGTAGAATGAGTTATTTTCATAGTTATTTATTTATTCACTTTACATGCTGCACACTGCCTCCCTCCAGTTCACCCCTCTCACAATCCTTCCCCCAGTCCTTTCTCCTCTGAGCATTAGGGGATCCCACGGGTATCTCCTCACCTTGCATATCTAGTCTCTGTGATCACATCCTCGGCTACTGAGTCCAGACACAGCAGCCTAGATGGATAGGGGTGGGGAGGTAGAGGTCATTTCCAGAAAGAGGCAGAGAGCTGGGGTAAGAGATGCGCATGAATCAATGGGTGTTTCCTTAGCTGAGACTCACAGCCTCAGTGATATGGACCTGAAGAAGTCATCTCCTGAAGCCAGAGAGCAACCCAAATGGAATGATAGGGACACCAACTTTAGACCCAAAATTTATTCTGACCACAAGAAACGCAGGTGCTGTCCATAGAGCAGAGAGTGTGGAATGATCCACCAATGGTTAGTGCAGATTGAGACCCACCCCATGGATGAGCACTGATCCCTGTCACTGTTAATGACGCTCTGTTATGCTTGCAGAAAGGAGTCTATCATGGCTTCCCTCTGAGAGACTCCACTAAGCCGCTCACTCAGACAGAAGCAGAAACCCACTATCCAAACCACTGGTGGAGCTTGGGACTCTGACGGAAGAACAGAATGAAAACTTTTATGGCCTCTAAGGGCATAGGCAGTCCACAGGCTTTGTCTTCATGCGGGTGTCGAAAAAATTAGAATTGGAGTTTCCCAAAACATGTTATCTGTATATGGGATATGTGTTTCTTTAAAATGCATTTATTTATTTACTCACTTTACCCAAAATCGGTGCTCCATCTTCAGGGGATGCCAACACCCATTGTCGGGGGCACCTGTCAAAAGACAAAGCAACACATTTCCTTCCTATGTCCTGGGAGGTCAGGTTCAGTCCACGTTCACTCTGGTTGGTGGTTCAGTCTTTGGCAAACCCCAAGAGTCACCATGAGTTGACTCTATTGGTCTTCCTGTGGAGTCCCTCAAACCATCTGGGCCTCAATACTTCACCTGTTTTTGTTTTTTTTTTTTTGTTTTTTTTTTTTTCAAAAGACTACTGAAGCTCCAGCTAATGTTTGGTGGTGAATCTTTCCACTTGTTTCTCTCAGCTGTAGGGTGGAGTCACTCAGAGGACACTTATGCTACGATTCTGTCTGCAAGCACGATAGAGTATCTTTGATAGTGTCAGAATTGGTGTTTGCCCGTGGGGTATTTCTCAATCTGGGCTAACCATTGGTTGGACGTTCCTTCCATGTCTGCTCTATCTATCTTTGTCTCTGAAGGTCTTGTAGGCTGTGTTCATTTTGGATTGAAGGTTTTGTGGGTGTTTTTTTTTCCTTGTCACATCACTGGGAGTCATGCCTGGCTACAGAAGTGGCAAATTAAGGATGTGTATTCCCACTGCTAGAGTCACCCCAGTAGACACCCTGGGGATTCGCCTTTCCCAGGTCTCTGGCACTTCCTAGAGATGCGCACCCCACACTTGTGATTTCCATTCCCTTTTCCCTGCATTCACTATACATAATTCCTCCAAACCCACTCTACCTAATTCCTCCTACCCATTCCCTTCTCTACCTTCCCTCCCATTCAGTTTCCTCCCTCCCTCGATCTGCCTCAATATCTATTCTGCTAAATGCATTTTAAAGTCATTATTTAGGAAAAAACACTGAGTAAGTATAGGAAGTATCCCATAAGTAATTGTGGTGGATATTTAGGCAAGATATGCACATATTCAATTTTATAGAGGCCAGAATTACAACATATATTGTTAGAAGAGACACTGTCTTTATTCCATTCAACATGAAGGAAAACCATTTCTATATTCTATTAAGTTATACAAGGGAATCTGTTAAAAAAGATACACACATCACACAACATTATTACTTTGAAAGCTCTCTTTATTGCAAATATTTACACAATGAAAAGTACAAAGGTTTAAACTCATGTGAGTGTACTTTGTTGTAAAGTTAAAGTTTAGATATACAGGTTGATGACAACAGTCATCTCAGATTCACAGGGATAAATACATCAGGGAGTCATCTATTACCTTACCTGTCTTCTTTCCTTTATTCCTGATGAAGACTCATCTCACTTGCAGCCCCTGCTGTGACAGATGGATCAGAAAATGCCTGAGAGTCTACAACCCAGAAGCCATCGACAGAAAAGATAAAAGACAACATCTCCAAATAGTAAACGCAATAGAAACTTTCTTGTAGATCTTGAAACAAAATGCAAAGAACAAACCCACATCCTAGGATATTACCACATATAGGAAATGGTAGCTGTAGTAAGCATTCTCAGGGGATTTTAAACTTCTGCACCTAAGACCAAAACTGCCTCCGGGAACAGTAAGATTTATTCCTTTGGTAAGAAAGTCAGTCTGTCTCTTGACAGTCGTGTCATCTGTCCATCACTAGAGCGACGGCCATGCTTTATGAATGTGTACAGATAAACACATACCGGTTTTCACACCTTCAAAGAATTTCAAGAAGAACCTGAAAGAGAATATATAATGTTCTAGAGACGAAATACGGGAATTTAAATTAGCCAGCATACATATGTTGTTAAAATTTTCTGCCTACTACTATTTAATAATTTTTACTATTCCTGCTATGAATGAAAAGATGGTTATGTAATGTCTATCAATCCCCAAAGCCCGAAACATTGTGAAAAACTGTCTTATTTCTCCCTAACTTGGGTCTTTGGTCACCAACCTTTTCATTGCTCGTTGAAATACTGTTTCTCAAATAGAACATAGGACTCCGTGAGGGTGTCACTCTCATGTAGAAGACCAAGGAACTTTCTGTACTTGGATGCATTTGCTCTTGGGAACATGTAAATAAATCTTTCCATTTCAAGAACCAAAACATGGTTGTCCAATGGAACTATATGAAGCAAAATCTTCCTGCCATCAGTGAACATCAGCACACTGGTAACAGCACAGACAATAATATAATGGAAGAATCCTGGAATTATTACATTAATATATAATCAGTATGATGAGGATGATGATGATGATGATGATGATGATGATGATGATAATAATAATAATAATAATAATAATAATAATAATAATAATAATGGAATAATCCCCTCAAGGGATCACAGACTAAGGAAAGTAAATGTTGAGATGTGTTTTTCAAGGTTTATTGTATCCATTAAAGCAATTTTCACAAGGACAGACTCCTCAGACATGAAAATCACTCAACCTGTCATGGCTTCACAGAGAGAGTGGAGAACAAGAGTGGTTTTTTATGACAAGAGAAAGATTCGCCAACCTTCTAAAAAGAAAAGCAATCCAGACAGTCTGTGTGAGGATGGTTAGCTTATGCATGACTAACACACACAAACACACACACACACACACACACACATACACACATTTACACACACACAAACTTACACAGATACACAGAGACGCACACAAAGAGACATAGACAGTTAGACAAACAGACATACACACAGACAGACACAGACACAGACAAACACACAGACACAGACACACATACACATACACAAACACACAGACACACACGTATACACACAGAGAGACACATAAACACATACAGACACACACACAGACACACACACACATACACACACATATACACAAAGAAACACAGACGATAACCAATATACAGATACACACTCAGACACAGACAGAGACACACACACACAGAAACACATCTCTTGTCTCCTTCCTAGAGTGTCCAGGCACACAACAGGTGTGAAAGGATGAAGAGGGACCAGGAAACAGTCAGTCAGCAGAAGATTGTTCTGCCTGCAAGTGAATTTTGGTTTATTCCAAGATTTCCGTGTCACAGCTCTGTTAGAAGGTGTTCAGTGACACGCTATGGTTTGTGCATATATTTTACTCAGGGTGAACAAGGGCTACACAAACCTTGGAGAGTGGGAAGGGGTTTTCGGGTGCATTTACATCGAAGGAGGATTAAGGTACCAGGAAGCCCTCATTTGCTATATCTTTATAATCTCTGTCCCAGCATCGGTCTGTTGTTCAGGGATCTCCATTTGACCTCCTCAAAAACCGACTCCACTGAATGTGCCCCATCCCCACCCCTGAGGTCCCACTTGCTTGATTTCAAAGGATTGAAGGTTCGGACTCTGCATTCACTATCAGATTAAATCCTCGGGAGTTTGCCCTCTACATGCCATGAATTAACCAGTGCATCCATCGAGTTTCCGCATTAACCCGTATGTCCCCTAATTCTAGCCGGTTCTCTCTGCACCGCGCTGTCCCTCCATCTTCCCCACCGACCTTCCCCTCCTGTCCTCAGTCACCCTCACTCATCCACAGAATCTGTTCCAGTTTTCCTTTCAGAGAAGTCGATGCTTTCCCCCTCACGGGCCTTCTCCTTTCCTGTGTCCTCTCTGCATTTGTGGATTGTAGATAGAATATGATTTATCTCACAGCTGATACCATGCATAGGTAAACGCCCGTCATTTGTGCTTCTCAAGGTCTCAGCTCCCTCTCGGGCTGATTTCTTTCTTTTAGTTTCATCTATTTTCTCTTAAGATCCATGATGTCATGCCCTACCCAATGATGTCAAATCCCGCCGCCATGATGTGATGCCCCCGCCCCCGCGATGTCATGGCCCACCACATGATGTCATGCCCCAACCCAATGATGTCACACCCCCGTCCTTGTGATGTCATGTTCCCGGTCCCCTCCTTGCTAGAATGGTTGCATCTATTCACCAGGTAACATTCTGAATGCTGCCCTTTCACAACATTCCTCCAGGCTCCCACCATTTACAGTCCCTCCTCCTATCCTCCCCCCTTCTCCGCTGAGAGAGTGGAGGACACCTCTTGGTTCACCCTCTCCCCTGGCACATCAAGTCTCTGCAGGACGAGATTCATCTTCTCCCACCAGGTCCTGAAAACGCAGCCCGGGTAGGAGAACAGGATCCACAGACAGGCGACAGGTTAGTGACCCCACGTGAAGACCATTGTGCTCCTCTGCCTCTCTCAGTCTTTCCCTCAGCTCTTCAGTGAGACTCACTGAGCTCCATCCGATATATGTCCGTGTGTCTGTGCATCTGTGTCAGTCGGCTGCTCGGTGGAGCCTGCAGAGGACAATAACGCTACCCTCCCGTCTGCAAACACAAGAAAGGATCATTAATAATGTCAGGGTTTGCCGTCTGCCGATAGGATAAGTCTCACATCCGGTCACGTATCCTGTCAACATTCCCTCATTTCCTCTTCCATCTCTGTCCCTGTGTCTCTTATAGAGGGGGCAATCTCTGGGTCAAAATTTTGGGGTGTGTTTGTGTCCATATCCTTCCACCTTGGGTCCTCCGTGGCTACGGAAAGTGACCATTTCAGTTTCCGTATCCCCACTGCACCGAGTCTCAGCTAACGTAACCCTCATGGACGGCAGGGCAGCCTCACCCATCGCAGACTGCAGGATAATCACACAGATATCACCCACCCTGGACAGTCACTGATTCAGTCTATTCTCTTGGCCCTCTGTCCCTCTTGCCCGTCTCTCCCAAGAAATGATTCTCAAACCCCATTTCCCGTCCCATCCCCTCAGCCACCCAATCCTTTCCTTCCATCTGCCTCCTCTCATTAGTTTATTCCTCCTTCTGAGTGAAATTCAAGCATTTTTCTTGGGTCTTTCTTCATGTTTAGCCTCTTTGGTTCCGTAGAACGTAGTTTGTGAATTCTGTACTTTATGGCTAATACCCACTTTTAAGTGAATGTGTACATGTTATTTTGGGTCTCAGTTACCTCATTCAGAACAATACTTTCTCATTCCATCTACGTGACCGCATCTTCACTACGTCCTTATTTTTCATAGCTGCGTAGTACTCCAAAGTGTAAATGAACCACATTTTCTGTAGCCATTCTTTGTTTGAGTGGCATTCTGGGTTATTTCTATTTTCTGCTCATTATGAAGAAATCCACTAGGAACCTTATGGAGCACATGTCCTTGCGGTATGGCAGGGTCTTTTCAGATATAAGGCCAGGATTAGTATAGCTGGGTCTTTAGGAAGAATATTCCCCATTTTCTCAGAATCCACTGGATAGATGTCCAAAGTCATTATTCGGATTTGATCTTCCCCCAGCATATGTTATTTGTATCCTGATATTTATCTGCTTCCTCAAAGGAGGTTAACCCCGACTAGACCTCTATCATGGATTAAGGAAATCGCATATGAACCTTCTGTTCATTTTAACTGTTCAGTAAATGCTAGAGGCTATGACAGGGAGCCAGAGGGGAAAGTTGATAATGGAAGGTTGAGGGTGGGGTTACGTAGAGAGGCAGAAGAGGGTAAGGGAGGTATAGTATTATTACTATATTATAATATAATATACTAACATATTAATATCAATTGTATTTTATCATGATATAATATATAAAAATTTAATGTATTAAAACAATATATTTATTATTTATTATAAGAATATATAATTTTATATATTAATATAGCATATTAATAATTATTATATATTATCATAATGTTGATATATAACAATTTAGTATGTTAATATAATATATCAATATTACTTATATTATTATAATGTTAATGTATACTAATTTTATATATTAATTTTTAATAGTATTTTATATATGTATATACACACACACATACATATATAAATATATATTGTATGGTATGAAATATCCACAAAGTTAACTCCAAGTGGAGCTCGCACGTTAATCGGAAATGCTGAGGGTAGAATATTTTTTTCACTTCAGTTTGTTTATATGGTGGATCACTTTTATGGGTTTTCTTTTTTTTTTTTTTACATTTTATTTTTTTTTTATTAACTTGAGTATTTCTTATAAACATTTCGAATGTTATTCCCTTTCCCGGTATCCGGGCAAATATTCCCCTCCCCCCTCACCTTCCTTATGATTGTTCCTCTCCCAAGCCTCCCCCCCATTGCCGCCACCCCCACCAGTCTGGTTCACTTGGGGTTCAGTCTTAGCAGGACCCAGGGCTTCCCCTTCCACTGGTGCTCTTACTAGGATATTCATTGATACCTATGGGGTCAGAGTCCAGGGTCAGTCCATGTATAGTCTTTAGGTAGTGGCTTAGTCCCTGGAAGCTCTGGTTGCTTGGCATTGTTGTACATATGGGGTCTCGAGCCCCTTCAAGCTCTTCCAGTTCTTTCTCTGATTCCTTCAACGTGGGTCCTATTCTCAGTTCAGTGGTTTCCTGCTGACATTCGCCTCTGTATTTGCTGTATTCTGGCTGTGTCTCTCAGGAGCGAACTACATCCGGCTCATGTCGGTCTGCACTTCTTTGCTTCATCCATCTTGTCTAATTGGGTGGCTGTATATGTATGGGCCACATGTGGGGTAGGCTCTGAATGGGTGTTCCTTTAGTCTCTGTTTTAATCTTTGCCTCTCTCTTCCCTGTCAAGGGTATTCTTGTTCCCCTTTTAAAGAAGGAGTCAAACATTCACATTTTGATCATCCGTCTTGAGTTTCATTTGTTCTAGGCATCTAGGGTAATTCAAGCATTTGGGCTAATAGCCACTTATCAATGAGTGCATACCATGTATGTCTTTCTGTGATTGGGTTAGCTCACTCAGGATGATGTTTTCCAGTTCCAACCATTTGCCTACGAATTTCATAAACTCGTTGTTTTTGATAGCTGAGTAATATTCCATTGTGTAGATGTACCACATTTTCTGTATCCATTCCTCTGTTGAAGGGCATCTGGGTTCTTTCCAGCTTCTGGCTATTATAAATAAGGCTGCAATGAACATAGTGGAGCACGTGTCTTTTTTATATGTTGGAACATCTTTTGGGTGTATGCCCAAGAGAGTTATAGCTGGATCCTCAGGCAGTTCAATGTCCAATTTTCTGAGGATCCTTCAGACTGATTTCCAGAATGGCTGTACCAGTATGCAATCCCACCAACAATGGAGGAGTGTTCCTCTTTCTCCACATCCTCGCTAGCATCTGTTGTCCCCTGAATTTTTGATCTTATCCATTCTCACTAGTGTGAGCTGAAATCTCAGGGTTGTTTTGATTTGCATTTCCCTTATGACTAAAGATGTTGAACATTTCTTTAGATGTTTCTCAGCCATTCGGCATTCCTCAGCTGTGAATTCTTTGTTTAGCTCTGAACACCATTTTTAATAGGGTTATTTGTTTCCCTGCGGTCTAACTTCTTGAGTTCTTTGTATATTTTGGATATAAGGCCTTTATCTGTTGTAGGATTGGTAAAGATCTTTTCCCAATCTGTTGGTTGCCGTTTTGTCCTAACCACAGTGTCCTTTGCCTTACAGAAGCTTTGCAGTTTTATGAGATCCCATTTGTCAATTCTTGATCTTAGAGCGTAAGCCATTGATGTTCTGTTAAGGAAATTTTTTCCAGTTCCCATGTGTTCCAGATGCTTCCCTAGTTTTTCTTCTATTAGTTTGAGTGTGTCTGGTTTGATGTGGAGGTCCTTGATCCACATGGACTTAAGCTTTGTACAGGGTGATAAGCATGGATCGATCTGCATTCTTCTACATGTTCACCTCCAGTTGAACGAGCACCATTTGCTGAAAATGCTATTTTTTTCCATTTGATGGTTTTGGCTCCTTTGTCAAAAATCAAGTGACCACAGGTGTTTGGGTTCATTTCTGGGTCTTCAATTCTATTCCATTGGTCTATCTGTCTGTCTCTGTACCAATACCATGCAGTTTTTATCACTATTGCTCTGTAATACTGCTTGAGTTCAGGGATAGTGATTCCCCCTGAAGTCCTTTTATTGTTGAGGATAGCTTTAGCTATCCTGGGTTTTTTTGTTATTCCAGGTGTATTTGCAAATTGTTCTAACAATTTGAAGAATTGGATTGGTATTTTGATGGGGATTGCATTGAATCTGTAGATTGCTTTTGGTAAAATGGCCATTATTACTATATTAATCCTGCCAATCCATGAGCATGGGAGATCTTTCCATCTTCTGAGGTCTTCTTCAATTTCCTTCTTCAGTGTCTTGAAGTTCTTATTGTACAGATCTTTTACTTGCTTTGTTGAAGTCACACCGAGGTACTTTATATTATTTGGGTCTATTATGAAGGGTGTCGTTTCCCTAATTTCTTTCTCGGCTTGGTTCTCTTTTGTATAGAGGAAGGCAACTGATTTATTTGAGTTAATTTTATACACAGCCACTTTGCTGAAGTTGTTTATGAGCTTTAGTAGTTCTCTGGTGGAACTTTTGGGATCACTTAAATATACTATCATGTCATCTGCAAATAGTGATATTTTGACCTCTTCTTTTCCGATATGTATCCCTTTGATCTCCTTTTGTTGTCTGATTGCTCTGGCTAGAACTTCAAGAACTATATTGAGTAAGTAGGGAGAGAGTGGGCAGCCTTGTCTAGTCCCTGATTTTAGTGGGATTGCTTCAAGTTTCTCTCCATTTAGTTTAATGTTAGCAACTGGTATGCTGTATATGGCTTTTACTATGTTCAGGTATGGGCCTTGAATTCCTATTCTTTCCAGGACTTTTATCATGAAGGGGTGTTGAATTTTGTCAAATGCTTTCTCAGCGTCTAATGAAATGTTGATGGGTTTTCATAGATTGATCCACTCCTGCAGCTTCAGGAGGAAGCCTACATGATGGCACTGACTGGCGGTTTTCATATGCCCTTGGATATTATTTTCGAGAATTTTACCTAGTATTTTTTCCACCAATGTTCGTAAAAGAAATTCGTCTGAAATTCTTTCTTTGTATAGTCTTTTTATGATTTAGGTGTCAGGGCGGCAGTGGTGTCATGGAATCAGTTTGGTGATTTTTCTCCTGTTTCTGTGTTTTGCAGTAGGTTGAGAATTCTTTGAAAATCTGGTAGGAGTCTGTGCTCAATCAATCTGGCCCTGAGGATTTTTCAGTGAGGAAACTTAATTACTGTTTGTGTCTCTTTAGGTGTTATAGAGCTATTTACATAGTTGATCTTACCTCAGTTTACCTGTGGTAAGTGTTATACATCTACACAATCATCCATTTAATTCAGAGATTCTAATTTTGGGACAGCAGGTTTTTGAAGTGAGACCTAATGATTCTGTAACTTTCATCAGTGTCCATTGATGCAGCTCCCTGTTCATTTCTGATTTTGTTATTTGGATGCTGTCTTACCTCGTATTACATTATCTGTTTAAGTGTTTGTCTGTCTGGTTGATTTTCCCAAGCAACCAGCTCTTGTTTTTGTTAATGTTTGTATTCTATTTGTTTCTTTTGGATCACTCTCGCCCCGAGTCTGATCATTTCTTTCTGTCTCCTCCTTTAATATGTATTTGCTTCTTTTTATTCTAGAGATTTCAGGTGTGCTGGGAAGTTGCTAGTGTAGGGTCACCCCGGTTTCTTTATGAAAGTGCTCTCTGCTGCATGTGCAAATTCCTCTTAGCACTGCTTTCCTTATGTCCCTTAAGTTTGGAGATGATATGCCATCATTTCCATTGAATCCTAGGAACCCTTTTTTTTTTTCAAGTCTTCTCTGAACTGGTGGTTCTTCAGTTGCAAGCTATTGAATTTCCATGAGTTTATAGACTTTTTGTTATTGTTGAAGTCCAGTTTTAATCCATGGCGATCTGAGAAGATCCAATGGTTAGCGCAGTCTTTCTGTATCTGCTGTGGCTTGTTTCCCGAGGGAGAACATGATCAGTTTAGGATAAGGTTCCATGATGTAATGAAAAGAAAGTGTGTACTTTTGTGTTCATGTGAAATATTCTGTAGATATAAGTGAGGTCAGATTAATTGAAACCCGTGCCAGTTACATCTTCTATTTTTACTGTTTCCTTTTTTAGTTTCTCTCTCTTAATGGCCTGACCTTGGTGAGATGGCACATTGATGTCCCCCACTATTAATGTGTGAGGTTCGATGTGATATTTAAGCTTCAGCAATATTTCTCTCACTAATGTTGCTGCTTTTGTATTTGGGATATAGACATCCAGAATTGAGATGCCATTTTGGTGGATTTTCCTCTGATGCATATGAAGTGTCCTTCCCCTTCTCTTCTGATTACTTTTGGTTGAAGGTTTGATTTGCTGGATGTTAGGATGGCTACACCATCGTGTTTCTTGTTTCAATTTCTTGGAAAAGCTTTCCCAATACCTTAGTCTGTGGTTGTATCTATCTCAATTGCTGGAGTGTGTTTCTTGAATGCAAGAGAATGATGGATCCTGTTTTTAAATCCATTGTTGTTAGCCTCTGTCCTCTTATTGTTGAATAGAGGCCATTAATGCTTAACAGTATTAATGGCCAGTGATATTTACTTCATGCTATTTTGTTGTTGAGGGTGCAGGATTTTCTTGCTTGAATGTATTTTGGGTTTTTTTTTTTTTGTTTTTTGGTTTTTGTTTTTTGTTTTTTTTGTTTTTGGTGGGATGTTTGAGTGTGTACGTTAGTATAAAATTTGTTCTGTCGGGTTCATGGTTTTTTTATTTGCATGTTGTTTTTGTTTTTATTTTTGTTTTTTTTTTTGGAGGGGGGCTTTTAGAGTATGCAGGCGAGTATGTTATCCCTTCTGTAGGTTATGCTGTGTAATTTTTAATTTCTAGTGGGAGGTTGGGATGGTTCAATTTCTGAAATTCCATCAGTATAATCCACTATATAATGAATCAGAAAAAAAAATAACATGATAATCTCATTTGATGCTGATAAAGCAATTCCAATCCTGCTTCATGCTAAAAGCAGGAGAGGGATAAGGGAGACCAGTCCTATCGAGAAACACAGTAGAAGCAATGGACAGCAAGCCGGTAAAAAACATCAAGCTAAATATAAAGAAAGTTAAAGCAATTCCATTAAAGTGAAGGACAGATAAGGCTGCCCACACTCCCTATTCAGTATAGTATTTGAAATTCTATCCAGGGTAAAAACATGGTTTAAATTTGGTTCTGACATGGAGTATTGCCAAGTGCTGTGAAGGAGGAATGGCACAGCATTTTAGAAATCCTGGGGTATGGCCCACTCTTTAGCACCGCCTCATTGCACTTCGGTGAGTCATAGCCCCAAGGACCAAGTGTACTGAGAACTTCATGCAGCCTTTCGCTAAGTTGTTCCCCTCATATCTCTCTAATTCTAAGAAGTGCAAAAAAAATCCTCATGGAGCTTCCCACCACTCAGAGAGCAACATCATTGGCATTTGCAATAATAGTGGTCGAGGTCTTTTAGGAGTTTCCTCTGTGGCAGAGGAATGCTTCCACCATCACCCGATGAAATGTATAATAATGAGCAAAGGCCACCACCCGTAAAAAGCATTTGGAAAAATAAAATGGTTCATTAAGCTGGGTAACATGATTTAACTACTGGCTCTGATGTTAAAAAAAAAAATTAGGGAACAATTTGAAGTTCGGAAAGGCTGGGGCTTTTTAAGGTCATGGATCAAAAACATGGCCGCACTGGTTAATGGTGTGACTGTCACAAAGGCTGGACTCTGGAGGACTGATTTCTGTCCCAG
This sequence comes from Rattus norvegicus, assembly GCF_021556685.1. NCBI lineage: Eukaryota > Metazoa > Chordata > Mammalia > Rodentia > Muridae > Rattus > Rattus norvegicus. The sequence continues at coordinate 76,715,455 of NC_141555.1, forward strand.
TTGTAACCTCAGCTTCCTGATAGGATTTAATAAGGATTGACAATCACAGGTGTGCATTCTGATCATTTAAAGTAGATATGATATTTTTTACACAGATGTTTAGATTTGTGCTTTTTAAAAGATTCTTATTAGAGTACTTTTAGAGATAAATAATACTATATTTAACCATTTCTCTGTAAATTCAAATTGCTGCCTACGAGAAGGGAAACCGACTGAGAAAACTACTTTGCTTACTCTTTCTTACTCTGTAACAAATTGCTTACTTATGAAGTTACGTTGGCCTTGGGAGTAATTTGTTTTCTTTACATGTACTGTGTAATATTGGTTGTCATACAGTATTGGGTATCACTTTTCTCAGGATCAAGCATGAGAAGAAACTAGAACATGATCACATTTGCAGCTTTACATGGCTTGAAAGATTTCACTAGGATATCAGAGCACCTTGTTGTGGTTTACCATGAGGTTATCTGTTTTTTGATGCTAATTCCACTGCCCCAAGGACAACTGCCTAGTCATATATTCAGAACTCAGGTGACTGCACCAGAACCACCTCCCATTGTATTTGTAAAGTACAGGTGAGGGGCAGGTACAGAATAGAAGGAAGCCTGTCATTGGAGGAGAAGGAAGGAAAGGCAGAGAGATGTTTGAGGGAAGAGGAGGAGACTAGAGGAAAAAGGAAAGACAGAAGGAGGAAAGAGTGAGAAGCCACGGCAGGTGACGTTAAGATTCTGCTCTGTGTATTTATAGGTTGTTATTAATATTCCTAAGGGATGGATGGTAAAGTGCTTCGTATATCTAGGTGGGCAATAAGATCTTATCAATTGGGTCAAAATTATTGTGTGCTGTGTTCTTCTATGTGAGGGTTTAAGTATAGGAAAGCGTGTGGTGGCAAGGGACACTGGGCCGACAGGGAGTAGGGATGTGTTTTCACCAAGATGTCTACCAAATATATTGGGACACTATGGTGCTCATGATAGCATGGTAAAAGACAAGTTTTCTTTTTTCTTTTTTCTTTTTACATCGACAGATGGCAAACGAAGGTGATGGGCAAGAAACCACTAATAATCATAAAAGTTGAGAGATCCTTTTTATTTTCTAAGTAAGAGTACACCGGTGCCATATTAAGTCTTGATAACTTAAGGGCGGGAAATCAAACAAAGAAATGGGGAAGCAGCATGGGCTGACAGGCTTCGGTCCCTGCTGTGTGATAAGTAATGGTAGCTCAGAGAGTTAAGAGATTAAAGCTGCTTTTTAAAGAAAGTTGTGTAGAAAGTCTTTCAGGATACTCATATGCTTTTTAACGTGGGCTTCACGAGAATTTTGGGTGGAAATCCTAGCTACACAAGATACTTCTTTTTTTTTTTCAGGTATTATTAACAAGTGATGAAGAATGTTTTTAGAAAGAAGAGAGTGGAGAGTTTACCTGAACCAGGTGGGGATTTTCATCCACTGTTCAGAACTTAGGGAAAAATTATTCACTACCACGTAGAGAGTTGTGATGAAATGTCTGTAACACCAGGGAGAGTGAACACAGATATATATTGTAGAAGTTATTAAGGGTAAAGTAAAATCTGGGGCTCCAGGTGAGAGCTTAACAGTTTGAGATAGTTTGGGCAAAAGTCCTGGTTTGATGCGTTGCTTATTGATATTAGAATTGATAGAAGGTATTTGGTTAGTTTTATGAATTACCCCACTATATGGCTCGTTGATGATGGCTAGCGAGGGTTTGTGGTTACTTTTGTAATTTAACACAATAGGAAGTTCAAATTGTCTTAATGTTGGCTCCACAGGAACGTTGGGTTAATTTCCTGATATCACCGAGTACAGAGTGATATCAGGCTCATTGTTTACATAAATTCCTCTTTTAAAAATTGTTTAGTCTTCATGATGGGTGTGACTTTGAGTTTCATGCTTATATTATTACCCTGGGAGAGAGTGCAAGATACAAGCTTTTCTGGTTTCAGACTAGGGAACAGAGTATTTTGGGAGAAAGATTTGGTCCTTGTGTTTTTAAAAATTGTGATTAGGCTCTGGAAACCTCACAGAGTCATACTGATCAGATTTGAGAGCGGTAGACCACCTGAAAAAATATATTCAGGAGAATCAAACAAAAAGATATCTCCATTCTAAACCTTTGTCTTGAGAGTTGTATTTTGCAGAGTGTACCTTCTTGGAATCCTGGTCTCAGTGACTTTCAGCTGGGTCCAGTCATGACTTATCGGCTATCGAATTTGCTTCATTCTTCATACCCTCTACCCCTAAGTATATCTCAACGCCCATGTACACCTTGAAGAAGTTATGGAGGAGTCCTCATCTCAATTCCCTAAAATTTGTGGGTGGGGCTGGGATTGGTTATTCTAAAGTTGTTTTTATAAAGAATTTAAAATACGCTGAAATTTAGCAGGGAGGAACAAGATAGATTGAGCTAAACAGTCAGAATCGCTTTTGGTAACTAAGCTTTATCTTATCTTTGTTTGGGTATAGAATTTATTTGACAAAAAAAATTTAAAAGTACAAGAAGAGCCAGTCCTAATATTGTTGTCATTATGAACTTCTGAGTTGATTACATTTGTGAGTTAAGATACACAAAGCAAAGTCATGGCTCTGACTTTGTAAGAGAACTTTCAAGATTATCTTAGATAGATAGATGGTTTTCAACAATGTCAGAAATCCACAAAATTTGAGATTGAAATAATTATTTATCTTTCGTTGCTCCTAACTGTTCCCCTTTGGCAGATTTAATGAAGAATTTGATCATCTCTACCTCCAGATGAGGCAATATTTGTGGCTGGGAAGTCACTGGAAAAAAATGCCTGTTTCATCTGCAGACTAATAATGTCCAAAAAAGGACAAATTATGCAGAGGATTTAACTATAAACTCTGCCAATGCAGGGTGATCAGACCTTCCAAGTCTGCATTTCAAGAGGCTGTCTGTTGATCTTGGGACAGAAGGCTGAAGACTTACACTCACACGTTGCTAACAGGGGACTGTGCTAGTGGAGATTTGTCTCCACAACCTCTCAATTCTAGATGTCCTCTCAGGCTTCCTATGTGCATAGATATTTAGTCATTCTCAGTTTTCTGACGGGGTTGGAGACTGATTATAGTCTCATTGCTTATCAGGCTTTATAACTCTGAATATACATATTTTATTGGATAGTTATCAGATAGTATACAAGCTAGCCAAGACATAATATAGATTTAAGCCTTCCTGAAGCTGGAATGAAGAACTAAATATTCTTTCTAACTGATATAGTGATGGACTAGGTGTTGAGTATATCATCTGCCTTATAAATTGTAGGACAGTAATAATCTTACTCAATTGATATGTAAATGAAAAGGCTGTTTAACTGGACAAAAAGGGAGAAATGTAGTTTACACTGAAGTCATCTGTATTTTGATGCTAATCCACTGCTCCAAGGACACCTGCTTTGTCCTGTTCTCAGAACGCTGGTGACTTCACCAGAACCACTTCCCTATTAAGTTTGTGAAGTACAGGTGAGGGGCATGTACAGGATAGAAGGAGGCCTGTCATTGGAGGAAAAGGAAGGAAGGGAAGGAAAGAAGTTTGAAGGAAGTAGAAGAGACTAGAGGAAAAGGAGAGACAGGAAGAGGAAAGGGGGATAAGCCACGGCAGGTGAGGTTAAGATTTTGTTCTGTATATTTACTGGTTGTTATTAATGTTCCTAAGGGATGGATGGTACCAGGCTTTGCATGCTTAAGTGGGCTATTATATTTTATCAATTGGGTCAAAGATTATTGTGTTCTGTATTCTTTTATGTGAGGATTTGACTGTAAGAACGTGTGTGGCAGTAAGAGACACTGGGCAGCTGAGGAGTGGGGACGTATTCAACCAAGATATCTAGCAGAGACTTGGGAAACTACGGTGCCAGAGATAGCGGGGTAAAAGACTACTTTTTATTTTTATATTTTTGCAACAACAAATTCAATTCTGTATTTGACATGCTCTTGGTGAGTCCCTTAGGGAAGATCTATATTTGCTTCCTGACAGAATGTGCTTCTTAGGTTCTTCAATCTTGTCTAGTTTTGATGGCTGATTATATATACACTTTTGGTGGTTCCTACAGCTATGAGATTAGGTGGAATTTTAACATGGATTTTGAGCAGCTTCATCAAGAATGTAGAATCCACAAACAGCAATGCAAAATAGACTCTCTCCTGTTCTTATGAACCTATTGACGTTGAGGTTTCACTGCTCCAGAAGCCATTTTCTTTCTGCCCATCCTCCTCTTTCTTATGTTTGGCCTTAAGAAAGAATCATGGTAAAACATCCTAAACCCTTAAATCTGGGCCTGAGACACTGGAATGTAGATATTGCAGATGATATCAAAAGTGACTAGAGAACAGAATTCTATGCTCCATGTTGTTTTTTGCTTTACTGATATCTGGAAATTTTGGATAAAATAAGATTTCAGAGTATATCATGTGATGTCGTTACACCATATTTACTCTGTTATATTCAGTCTATAGCTGTGCACCTTTGTTGAGAAATCATTGCAAAAAAGAAGTGGAAATCAGAATTTTTGAGTACACACTAAGGAACATTTATAAAATCAGCTATCAAGGAATATACAATAAGAAGTGAAATACAATATTCTTTCAACTAAAGGTCTGTAGGGAAAATACTGGCCTTTGGGAGACAGAGAAATCCTAGAATTTGAACTGTATTTCACAGTAATGAACCTGGGAATATAATATTATCTTGGAGAATCTCCTACACTCCATGTTCCTAAATCTTTTCTAACCATACCAAGTCCCTGACCAAATTTCACCATTCAGAGCATGTAACCACTAATGAAGCAAAGAGAAGTTTGCAGCTTTAGAGAGATGGAGTTTGTAAAGGATTCCACTGTGTACCAGGAGACATACCACGAAATGGCGCCCCTGTATTTGGTTCATGTAAGGAAATCTGTTTAGCAGGTAGGCTATGGCAGGTGTCAGTGACATCACCATTAGGCCCTCCTTGAAAACTCTATTGTAACCTGGAGATCCTTAGCTTTTTCTGTGATGTCACAAGTGTTGTTGTGACTGCAACTCCCTTTCTGATATTCCTTCAGGAATTCTAGGGTTTACTAATTGGCCTGTAATTCAGAATAACGAGCCATTGGGGAGTGAGAAGAAAGAGGATGAAGAGATCAGAGATGGGGAGAAGGAAGCTGGTCTTCTATCTTGGTATAAAAAAAGGAAGAAATATGTGGTCCTTGGAAAAGCTCAGTGAGTCTTTGGAAGGGGTTGAGTAGTATCCCTGTAGAGATAGACTTGATCTGAGCCTTCCACATATGGGAGTCAGGAGCTGCGAGCCTCTCAGAAATATCTGGACTTCTCAGTTCTTATGGCTTCTGAAAGTCAGAGATTTTATATCATTCATTTCTTTATTCCAAAATCCAAGTGTTTGGAAGATCACAGTTGTTTTCCTGAGAGCTCATGGCATTTATTCTTTTTGTCAATTATAAAAATGTCCTAAGTAAGACGGGAAAGACAAGAATTGTGTCCTCTGCTCAGAGTAAACTTCTCCAGGCTTTGGATACCAATAGTGCAGTTTGTGTCTTACACTAATATCTGGGAGAGAGAAGTGCTTCTGGTTGAGACTTCATCATCTCAGACTTTCCACTAGTATTTCCAATGACTAACACTTTAGATTTCTGAGTCAAATGGTGAGATAAGCTTGCAGTTTTCCTTTCTTTTCTTTCATTTTATTTATTTATTTATTTATTTATTTAAATATTTGCAAAATTCTCAAATCTCATCCTGGGTACATTAGGCCCATCGAATGAAATGAAGAATTGAAAAACTCTCCTGGGAATGAAAGTGGTAAGGAAATCACATTGATGTATCATAAATGCAGAGCCAAGAGCAATATTCACACTAGTCTGGGGGAGATGCTGCCTTCATCAGAGACCACAAAACTTTGGTGGAGAATGATTCAGTATTAAACTAGGAAGGGAAAATGATGGTTGATATTGTTCTAGTAGATCTCACAACATTAAGAAGTGTTTCTTCCAGATCACTGAATGATTATTGTAAAGCAAATCCCGGAATGAACTTATGAGACCCACCATCAGCCTGTGAAATAATGTGTTAAAGAGGAATCTGTGTCTCTTTAGGGACAAACTGTTGCTTACAAACCAACAGTGAGGTGTCCATTATCTGAATGATACATAGATATATACACATTATAGCAGGATGGATACAGAATTTCTTCAGGTACATGAATGTAGTATTCAGCAGTTGACCTGGCTCAGCAATAAAGATAATTTTTGCCAACTCTTGAGACCTGAGCTCCTTCACTAGGAGCCCCATGATTGAAGGAAAGAACAAACTTCAGACAACTTGTCTCAGATTTTTATGTAGTTCAGGTTTCCTGGTCTTGATCCTCAGAAGGAAGAACATCTTGCTTTCCAATTCTTGTTTATCCTATAATCCTTTTCTCTGCTGCACTCATGCAAATAAATTATTGTGCACTTCATTGATAGGTTACTATTGCTATTTTATTTTTGGTTCTTTTTTTCGGAGCCAGGGACTGAACCCAGGGCCTTGCGCTTCTTACGTAAGTGCTCTACCACTTAGCTAAATCCCCAGCCCCTACTATTGTTATTTTAATTCCATTGACAATAACTATAGAAAATAAGAAGGACTGTATCAAAGCATCTTATGAAAATCAGACTAAGGGAATGTGGTCAGTGGAAATTTGTAACTGAGCTGAAACTCTTACTAGAGACAAACTGCTGTAAAAGGTCTTCTCTAGATACCTGGTGTAGTAGTTGGTTTTCCCCAACATATAGTAAAGGATGAATCTCTCTGTACAGAGAATTCGGACTAGTCACAATGATCACAGACTATGGACCACATAATTTAACAATGGCTGACTATTTGTAAAGTCCTAGAATCCAATAGTTTATTAGTCCAAAAGGCTAGATGTCTCATCTGGTCATTGGTATATGGATAAATCTTCAGAATGCAGGTTCTAATGTCTGTGAGGGTTTGGTAGCATTGTGAGTGCAAACATGAAAAACTAAAAGCTTCTTTCTTCCATCTTTTCTATGGGGATTCAAATAGAATGCATGGTTAAGAATACATTGGGATTGCCATTCTCAAACAGACCAGTATCTTCAACTGAACATTCTTTCTGGGAAGCTGCACCCTGTCAGCATGGCTCATGTGTATGTGAACTGCAAGATCTAGTCTGGGAAGGTGGTCCTGTTCATCAACTCCCATTCCACCTATTACAGAAATACCCAAGACTTCCTCAATCAACTCCTTTGCAAACATGGTTTTCTGGGATTTGAAGACATCACACCCACTAATAACACCAATGAGATTCAAGGTTACTTACATCAGATCACTGTAGTGAGAACAGTTCCATGGGCCTTTAAAGGTAGACAAAGACTGCATAGGCAGACACAGTGATCTAATCTCCCTCCAATAGCATGGGGAGCTGATGACTTAGATGAAGCAGATTAGAGATCTGCAGTTATAAAAGGGGTGGCAGTAAAACCTGTGCTGACAGCAGACATTCAGTCATGCTGAGACCATGCTGAGAGTTGATGTGCATCACAGAAGATGTCAGTATTATCTTATGATTGGGATTTTCAACAAATTGGCTTTTATTCTATTCCTCAGTGCAAGAATCTGTTGCTATTTGCCTCAAAACATGGGGTAGGGAAACTTAAGAAACAACAGAGGTTTGATTATTCAGCCTTCATGTGCTGACATGTCTGTATCTCTAAGTCACAATCCAGTGTGTTTAAATCTCCAGGGAATCAGTTACTGTTTCTCTACCATGCTGGTCTGCTGAGGTCATTTTACAGAAATCCACTTCCTACTAATTATTAAAGCAATGAATATTGTGAAGTTGTTTATGATCTACACACAGGCCTTTCACGCCCCAAGCATGTACCATCCCACTTCTGCATTTGTAGCTTTCAGCCAGTGTTCTCAACCTCTCCATCCAACAACCCACAGAAGTCCACACTTGTATGAAGATGATGTTTGAAAAACAGATGAATAGCTTTAGCATAGTTGTTCTGCACTGTAGCCATATTAACACAGACAGCAGAGCATATGATGAATTCAGATCCCTTTGTAGTGCTTAATTGCCCATAAAGTACCAAACAGTTGTGAGTTGATTCTGTCAGAGTACCAGGAGAGTCAAATATGAAATGAAACATTTCAGAACTCTCCTTCCAAGGCTGTTTGTGAAAGTAGTTGTTTGCAAAACACTATCTTAATAAATTTATTCCATTCTCACTTTGATATTTTGCTTTGATGTGTTGAAGTGATGTTTAATTATAATTGAAATGCAGGTCACCACTATGGTCTCCAGGGAGAAGGATTCACTCCTCAAATGGTTGTATCAGCAGATGCCTGAAAAAAATAAATATAAAGAATAGATCTTGATAAAGTTCTAGGGTAAAGATGCAACATCCTACTGCAAAGATCCATATAAAAGTACATTTTACATTGACCTTATATTATGCAAAAATTCTTCACATATTCCCTCTATCGTTGGGGTTTATTTAATCTCAGATGAATTGTTGGAAACAAAGAGTAGCATTTAGAATCATTTTACCCTCTTCACTAATAGTTTTGAGCAAATGGAACACTAAAAGATCACAAAGAAGAAACCGATATAATCAAAAGATACATGTGGGTCAGCTCTAACTCTCGTGGTCAACGTGACTGACCATAACATGCTCATTATGGTCATGGATTCCTCATGGATTGACCATTATTATCATGGATTGACCATGACACGCTCATTATGGTCATGGATTGCTCATGGATTGACCATTATTGTCATGGATTGACCATGACACGCTCATTATGGTCATGGATTGCTCATGGATTGACAATTATTGTCATGGATTGACCTTGACATGCTCATTATGGTCATGGATTGCTCATGGATTGACCATTATTATCATGGATTGACCATGACACGCTCATTATGGTCATGGATTGCTCATGGATTGACCATTATTGTAATGGATTGACCATGACACGCTCATTATGGTCACAGATTGCTCATGGATTGACAATTATTGTCATGGATTGACCATGACACGCTCATTGTGGTCATGGATTGCTCATGGATTGACCATTATTGTCATGGATTGACCATGACATGCTCATTATGGTCATGGATTGCTCATGGATTGACAATTATTGTCATGGATTGACCTTGACATGCTCATTATGGTCATGGATTGCTCTCAAAAGACTCTGCAGAAGTTTGTTCCTACTGCCTCACTTTAAGCTCAAGGAAGACCAAGCTACCAGAGCTGATCAGGTTTCCTTACAATGCATTTGAAATCCACATACCCTTAGGAATTTTTGATGTACTTTAGCTCTATTGTCAAGTTCTTTAAGCCTCTACCAAATAGCAAGCTGTCCTTTTTACTCCCTTCTCAACACCTCTAAATCTGCCCAAGCTCAATTGTTCTGTTGACCTTAGTCATAGCTCAGAACCCCAAATATGCTCTCATTTTACTGTGTTTCTAACATCCTGCCTGCTACACCAATGGCCACTCCATACTAGAGCGCACATGACTGGTAGCTCTTACTCCATCTGAATTATTAAATCCTTTCTCCACCCTTGTGTCTTCTAGCCTTCCTGCAGGAATACTAGATATCCACACAACTAGTTGGCCAAGAGAATCTTTATTGAACTATACAGACTCAATTTGCAAACAGGACCTTCAGTGTTCGCAGGAAGATTCCGATCTAAAAATCAAAACGAGACCATACAAGACTCAATCCATGTCTCTGGTTTTGGGAGGGAGATAGAGCAGTTAGAATTTCAGAGTTGAAATTCAAAGAACTAATATATATATATATATATATATATATATATATATATATATATATATATATATATATATATAGTATTAATTATGCCAGGATAAAAGGATCCAAGAAAGTGGAAATGGGCAACATTAAAGGCAAAAGAAAAAACCCTAGTACAGCAAACAATGTGGACCTGATAGAAAGACTGGGCTCTTTCCAGCCATCTGAATTTGTACTTGAAATTCTGGCGACCACTTCTTGATCTATGCATGTAGAAAAGAACAAAAAGAAAAAGAAAACAAAATAAAATAAAATAAATCACCAAAATGAAACAAAAAGCAAAAGCAAAAGCGAATCAACTCCATTCCTAAAAGAAGAGGACCGAGTGAAGATTGCTTGAGGTCCTCATTTTTCACAACAACTACAATCCACCAATAGCTTTCAACGCAAAAATTATTCATTATTTTATTTGAAACTTCTCTGTAGGTCAAAGAAACAAGGTTTATACCCTGCAACACCGGGAAACAGAAACAAATCATACTGTAGAGCTCACCACTGGTATCACTCTGGTGACTGTTGGCAATGCGGAGAATTCTGGTGTCTGACAACGGGTCTTGTGGTTTTCTATACGCTGGCAATATCTATGACTCTGAAATGAGTTAGAGTCATCACCAAATCATCACTAACTGAACTGCTCCTTTTCTGTGGAGCACAAGATCTGGCAAACAGTTGACTGACTATGATTTGTATTTTGGACCCGGCCTCTGTGGTAAAGCTAAGGCTTCTGATGGAAAATCCTCCAACAAAACACTGGATGGTCAATGGTGCTGCCAGCCAAAAACCATGTCCTGAGTCTACCCTGCAATTTCCAGAAGAGATTTCAAAATGTCAAACTTCACAATATTTTATTTGTGGCTTTGTCTTGTTGTCACTTTTTATTTTAGAGAAAGTGTGATTTCTGGCATAATTCCTTCTAATTTCTTCCTCACATAGAACTTCAGTTTTGACCTCAAATTCCATTCATGAAGGGGTACTCTTATCTTTCGTTGGCTAACTTTTCTATTTTCCTTTTATGGCTTGCTGTGTTTGCTTATTGTGGCTTTCTAAATGATGCATTATTGAGCAGCTGACTCCATCAGAATGGCCTGCGAGCATCAGTATTTTGCATTTTCTTGATGGCTAGTTGATGTATGGGGACTTAGCCCACTGTGGATTATACCAGCACTAGTAAGCTGAGGAGGTTATAGAGAAAAGGTAGCTGAGTAGATTAGTAAACAGAGTTCCTCTTTATTTTCATGCTGCTGCCTTGTGTCCTTTTCTTGGATTCCATTGATTATGAACTGGAACTTGTGAGGTGAAAAAACCTTCAATTTCTCACCTTGGCATTTTTATGTTTACTATAACATAGTAGTACTAACTGGAACATTTGGCATTTTCTTGAGATCTAGTCCGATAGTCCATCCTCCTGCTGGTATGTAACCTCACCTTTTAAATCAATAAATAAATCCTGGATGCTCCAATCCTATGAAATATTCACTATGCCAACATCACACACTGCGTATGTAACTCTTACATTTTTAATCTCATGACACTCTTCCTCGCTCTTTGTTTCTCTTTAAAATTATCTCCTTAAACATGCTAGCACTTTGTACTTTAAAGTTGTCCTCAGCCACATAGTAGAATAATTATAGTCAAAATCTTGAGTTTCATAAAAGTGTGTGATTTATTTAGTAAAATTTTCTAATCAATATTTATTGCATTAACTTTATTAATTAATCAAAAATTGACATTATTATATTATCTACTTATCCTAAAAGTGTAAAAGCTTTGATTTATTCAAGTCTTTAAGGTCCTTCACAACATCAGCTGGAACGTTCTTATATATATTCTGGATGGATCATGGTTACTTCATATGTCTTCTAACTAATAGTATGCTTTATAACTATGCTAATCCAGGGTGTATTGTTATATATTTACGAATGTTTCAAGTGGAATATTTTCCTGATTTCTCTCCCGTGGTTTGAAATTGGAAAACAAGAAAGATAACGTGTTTTGAGTGTGTTCACTCTGAAATCTAATATTTTATGAATGTATTTTCAGCTTTAAGAAACTTAATCTTTTAGAGAACAATTGTCTCTATTCAGGATCACTTCTAGCTAATTCATAGTGGTCTTTGCATTTTACATACTTTCATCCACATTATTTTATTTTATATTTTCTGATCATTGCGAGGGTTATTTTACCCATATTTCCTCACAGTATGGTTTGGATTGTCATAAAGGAAGGCTAAGGAATTTTGTGTGTTCGTATGATATTCTGTTTTAAGACCATATTTTTCAGTCTTTTTTTTTTTATTAACTTGAGTATTTCTTATATACATTTCGAGTGTTATTCCCTTTCCCGGTTTCCGGGCAAACATCCCCCTCCCCCCTCCCCTTCCGTATGGGTGTTCCCCTCCCAAACCTCCCCCCATTGCCGCCCTCCACCCATAGACTAGTTCACTGGGGGTTCAGTCTTAGCAGGACCCAGGGCTTCCCCTTCCACTGGTGCTCTTACTAGGATATTCATTGATACCTATGGGGTCAGAGTCCAGGGTCAGTCCATGTATAGTCTTTAGGTAGTGGCTTAGTCCCTGGAAGCTCTGGTTGCTTGGCATTGTTGTACTTTTGGGGTCTCGAGCCCCTTCAAGCTCTTCCAGTTCTTTCTCTGATTCCTTCAATAGGGGACCTATTCTCAGTTCAGTGGTTTGCTGCTGGCATTCGCCTCTATATTTGCTGTATTCTGGCTGTGTCTCTCAGGAGCGATCTACATCCGGCTCCTGTCAGTCTGCACTTCTTTGCTTCATCCATCTTGTCTAATTGGGTGGCTGTATATGTATGGGCCACATGTGGGGCAGGCTCTGAATGGGTGTTCCTTCAGTCTCTGTTTTAATCTTTGCCTCTCCCTTCCCTGCCAAGGGTATTCTTTTTCCTCATTTAAAGAAATAGTGAAGCATTCACATTTTGATCATCCGTCTTGAGTTTCGTTTGTCCTAGGGATCTAGGGTAATTCAAGCATTTGGGCTACTAGCCACTTATCAATGAGTGCATACCATGTATGTCTTTCTGTGATTGGGTTAGCTCACTCAGGATGATATTTTCCAGTTCCAACCATTTGCCTACGAATTTCATAAACTCGTTGTTTTTGATAGCTGAGTAATATTCCATTGTGTAGATGTACCACATTTTCGGTATCCATTCCTCTGTTGAAGGGCATCTAGGTTCTTTCCATTATCTGGCTATTATAAATAAGGCTGCGAAAAACATAGTGGAGCACGTGTCTCTTTTATATGTTGAGGCATCTTTTGGGTATATGCCCAAGAGAGGTATAGCTGGATCCTCAGGCAGTTCAATGTCCAATTTTCTGAGGAACCTCCAGACTGATTTCCAGAATGGTGTTACCCGTCTGCAATCCCACCAACAATGGAGGAGTGTTCCTCTTTCTCCACATCCTCGCCAGCATCTGCTGTCACCTGAGGTTTTGATCTTAGCCATTCTCACTGGTGTGAGGTGAAATCTCAGGGTTGTTTTGATTTGCATTTCCCTTATGACTAAAGATGTTGAACATTTCTTTAGGTGTTTCTCAGCCATTCGGCATTCCTCAGCTGTGAATTCTTTGTTTAGCTCTGAACACCATTTTTTAATAGGGTTATTTGTTTCCCTGCGGTCTAACTTCTTGAGTTCTTTGTATATTTTGGATATAAGGCCTCTATCTGTTGTAGGATTGGTAAAGATCTTTTCCCAATCTGTTGGTTGCCGTTTTGTTCTAACCACAGTGTCCTTTGCCTTACAGAAGCTTTGCAGTTTTATGAGATCCCATTTGTCGATTCTTGATCTTAGAGCATAAGCCATTGGTGTTTTGTTCAGGAAATTTTTTCCAGTGCCCATGTGTTCCAGATGCTTCCCTAGTTTTTCTTCTATTAGTTTGAGTGTGTCTGGTTTGAAGTGGAGGTCCTTGATCCACTTGGACTTAAGCTTTGTACAGGGTGATAAGCATGGATTGATCTGCATTCTTCTACATGTTGCCCTCCAGTTGAACCAGCACCATTTGCTGAAAATGATATCTTTTTTCCATTGGATGGTTTTGGCTTCTTTGTCAAAAATCAAGTGACCATAGGTGTGTGGGTTCATTTCTGGGTCTTCAATTCTATTCCATTGGTCTATCTGTCTGTCTCTGTACCAATACCATGCAGTTTTTATCACTATTGATCTGTAATACTGCTTGAGTTCAGGGATAGTGATTCCCCCTGAAGTCCTTTTATTGTTGAGGATAGCTTTAGCTATCCTGGCTTTTTTGTTATTCCAGATGAATTTGCAAATTGTTCTGTCTAACTCTTTGAAGAATTGGATTGGTATGTTGATGGGGATTGCATTGAATCTGTAGATTGCTTTTGGTAAAATGGCCATTTTTACTATATTAATCCTGCCAATCCATGAGCATGGGAGATCTTTCCATCTTCTGAGGTCTTCTTCAATTTCTTTCCTCAGTGTCTTGAAGTTCTTATTGTACAGATCTTTTACTTGCTTGGTTCAAGTCACACCGAGGTACTTTATATTATTTGGGTCTATTATGAAGGGAGTCGTTTCCCTAATTTCTTTCTCGGCTTGTTTCTCTTTTGTATAGAGGAAGGCAACTGATTTATTTGAGTTAATTTTATACCCAGCCACTTTGCTGAAGTTGTTTATGAGCTTTAGTAGTTCTCTGGTGGAACTTTTGGGATCACTTAAATATACTATCATGTCATCTGCAAATAGTGATATTTTGACCTCTTCTTTTCCGATCTGTATCCCTTTGATCTCCTTTTGTTGTCTGATTGCTCTGGCTAGAACTTCAAGAACTATATTGAATAAGTAGAGAGAGAGAGGGCAGCCTTGTCTAGTCCCTGATTTTAGTGGGATTGCTTCCAGTTTCTCTCCATTTAGTTTAATGTTAGCGACTGGTTTGCTGTATATGGCTTTTACTATGTTTAGGTATGGGCCTTGAATTCATATTCTTTCCAGGACTTTTATCATGAAGGGGTGTTGAATTTTGTCAAATGCTTTCTCAGCATCTAATGAAATGATCATGTGGTTCTGTTCTTTCAGTTTGTTTATATAATGGATCACGTTGATGGTTTTCCGTATATTAAACCATCCCTGCATGCCTGGGATGAAGCCTACTTGATCATGGTGGATGATAGTTTTGATGTGCTCTTGAATTCGGTTTGCCAGAATTTTATTGAGTATTTTTGCGTCGATATTCATAAGGGAAATTGGTCTGAAGTTCTCTTTCTTTGTTGTGTCTTTGTGTGGTTTAGGTATAAGAGTATTGTGGCTTCGTAGAAGGAATTCGGTAGGGCTCCATCTGTTTCAATTTTGTGGAATAGTTTGGATAATATTGGTATGAGGTCTTCTGTGAAGGTTTGATAGAATTCTGCACTAAACCCGTCTGGACCTGGGCTCTTTTTGGTTGGGAGACCTTTAATGACTGCTTCTATTTCCTTAGGAGTTATGGGGTTGTTTAACTGGTTTATCTGTTCCTGATTTAACTTCCATACCTGGTATCTGTCTAGAAAATTGTCCATTTCCTGAAGATTTTCAAATTTTGTTGAATATAGGTTTTTATAGTAAGATCTGATGATTTTTTGAATTTCCTCGGAATCTGTAGTTATGTTTCCCTTTTCATTTCTGATTTTGTTAATTTGGACACACTCTCTGTGTCCTCTCGTTAGTCTGGCTAAGGGTTTATCTATCTTGTTGATTTTCTCAAAGAACCAACTTTTGGTTCTGTTGATTCTTTCTATGGTCCTTTTTGTTTCTACTTGGTTGATTTCAGCTCTGAGTTTGATTATTTCCTGCCTTCTACTCCTCCTGGGTGTATTTGCTTCTTTTTGTTCTAGAGCTTTTAGGTGTGCTGTCAAGCTGCTGACATATGCTCTTTCCTGTTTCTTTCTGCAGGCACTCAGCGCTATGGGTTTTCCTCTTAGCACAGCTTTCATTGTGTCCCATAAGTTTGAGTATGTTGTATCTTCATTTTCATTAAATTCTAAAAAGTTTTTAATTTCTTTCTTTATTTCTTCCTTGACCAGGTTATCATTGAGTAGAGCATTGTTCAATTTCCACGTATATGTGGGCATTCTTCCCTTATTGTTATTGAAGACCAGTTTTAGGCCGTGGTGGTCCGATAGCACGCATGGGATTATTTCTATCTTTCTGTACCTGTTGAGGCCCGTTTTTTGACCAATTATATGGTCAATTTTGGAGAAAGTACCATGAGGAGCTGAGAAGAAGGTATATCTTTTTGCTTTAGGATAGAATGTTCTATAAATATCCGTTAAGTCCATTTGGCTCATGACTTCTCTTAGTCTGTCTACATCACTGTTTAATTTCTGTTTCCATGATCTGTCCATTGATGAGAGTGGGGTGTTGAAATCTCCCACTATTATTGTGTGAGGTGCAATGTGTGTTTTGAGCTTTAGTAAGGTTTCTTTTACGTATGTAGGTGCCCTTGTATTTGGGGCAGAGATATTTAGGATTGAGAGTTCACCTTGGTTGATTTTTCCTTTGATGAATATGAAGTGTCCTTCCTTATCTTTTTTGATGACTTTTAGTTGGAAATTGATTTTATTTGATATTAGAATGGCTACTCCAGCTTGCTTCTTCTGACCATTTGCTTGGAAAGTTGTTTTCCAGCCTTTAACTCTGAGGTAGTGTCTGTCTTTGTCTCTGAGGTGTGTTTCCTGTAGGCAGCAGAATGCAGGGTCCTCGTTGCGTATCCAGTTTGTTAATCTATGTCTTTTTATTGGGGAGTTGAGGCCATTGATATTGAGAGATATTAAGGAATAGTGATTATTGCTTCCCGTTATATTCATATTTGGATGTGAGGTTATGTTTGTGTGCTTTCATTCTCTTTGTTTTGTTGCCAAGACGATTAGTTTCTTGCTTCTTCTAGGGTATAGCTTGCCTCCTTATGTTGGGCTTTACCATATATTATCCTTTGTAGTGCTGGATTTGTAGAAAAATATTGTGTAAATTTGGTTTTGTCATGGAATATCTTGGTTTCTCCATCAATGTTAATTGAGAGTTTTGCTGGATACAGTAACCTGGGCTGGCATTTGTGTTCTCTTAGGGTCTGTGTAACATCAGTCCAGGATCTTCTGGCCTTCATAGTTTCTGGCGAGAAGTCTGGTGTGATTCTGATAGGTCTCCCTTTATATGTTACTTGACCTTTTTCCCTTACTGCTTTTAATAATCGTTCTTTATTTTGTGCGTTTGGTGTTTTGACTGTTATGTGACGGGAGGTGTTTCTTTTCTGGTCCAATCTATTTGGAGTTCTGTAGGCTTCTTGTATGTCTATGGGTATCTCTTTTTTTAGGTTAGGGAAGTTTTCTTCTATGATTTTGTTGAAGATATTTACTGGTCCTTTGAGCTGGGAGTCTTCACTCTCTTCTATACCTATTATCCTTAGGTTTGATCTTCTCATTGAGTCCTGGATTTCCTATATGTTTTGGACCAGTAGCTTTTTCCGCTTTACATTATATTTGACAGTTGAGTCAATGATTTCTATGGAATCTTCTGCTCCTGAGATTCTCTCTTCCATCTCTTGTATTCTGTTGATGAAGCTTGTATCTACAGCTCCTTGTCTCTTCTTTTGTTTTTCTATACCCAGGGTTGTTTCCATGTGTTCTTTCTTGATTGCTTCTATTTCCATTTTTAATTCCTTCAACTGTTTGATTGTGTTTTCCTGGAATTCTTTCAGGGATTTTTGCGATTCCTCTCTGTAGGCTTTTACTTGTTTATTAATGTTTTCCTGTGCTTCCCTAAGTGTGTTCATGTCTTTCTTGAAGTCCTCCAGCATCATGATCAAATATGATTTTGAAACTAGATCTTGCTTTTCTGGTGTGTTTGGATATTCCATGTTTGTTTTGGTGGGAGAATTGGGCTCCGATGATGGCATGTAGTCTTGGTTTCTGTTGCTTGGGTTCCTGCGCTTGCCTCTCGCCATCAGATTATCTCTAGTGTTACTTTGTTCTGCTATTTCTGACAGTGGCTAGACTGTCCTATAAGCCTGTGTGTCAGGAGTGCTGTAGACCTGTTTTCCTCTCTTTCAGTCAGTTATGGGGACAGAGTGTTCTGCTTTCGGGCCTGTAGTTTTTCCTCTCTACAGGTCTTCAGCTGTTCCTGTGGGCCTTTGTCTTGAGTTCACCAGGCAGCTTTCTTGCAGCAGAAAATTTGGTCTTACCTGTGGTCCCGAGGCTCAGGTTTGCTCGTGGGGTGCTGCCCAGGGGCTCTCTGCAGTGGCAGCAACCAGGAAGACCTGTGCTGCCCCTTCCGGGAGCTTCAGTGCACCAGGGTTCCAGATGGTCTTTGGCTTTTTCCTCTGGCATCCGAGATGTGTGTGCAGGGAGCAGTCTCTTCTGGTTTCCCCGGCTTGTCTGCCTCTCTGAACGTTTAGCTCTCCCTCCCACGGGATTTGGGTGCAGAGAACTGTTTATCCGGTCTGTTTCCTTCAGGGTCCGGCGGTGTCTCTGGCAGGGGTCCTGCCGCTCCTGGGCCCTCCCCCACGGGAGCCCAGAGGCCTTATACAGTTTCCTCTTGGGCCAGGGATGTGGGCAGGGGTGAGCAGTGTTGGTGGTCTCTTCCGCTCTGCAGCCTCAGGAGTGCCCACCTGAGCAGGCGGTTGGGTCTCTCTCTCACCGGGTCTGGGAGCAGAGAGCTGCTGCGGGCCGGGATCCGCGGGTGTGGGACTTCCGGTAAACACAGAACGTGCCTGGTCCTAGAGAAATTCTGCTTCCGTGTGTCCCAAGCTCACCAGGCAGCTTTCTTGCAGCAGAAAATTTGGTCTTACCTGTGGTCCTCCCGAGGCTCAGGTTCGCTCGTGGGGTGCTGCCCAGGGGTTCTCTGCAGCGGCAGCAACCAGGAAGACCTGTGCCGCCCCTTCCGGGAGCTTCAGTGCACCAGGGTTCCAGATGGTCATTGGCTTTTTCCTCTGGCATCCGAGATGTGTGTGCAGGGAGCAGTCTCTTCTGGTTTCCCAGGCTTGTCTGCCTCTCTGAAGGTTTAGCTCTCCCTCCCACGGGATTTGGGTGCAGAGAACTGTTTATCCGGTCTGTTTCCTTCAGGGTCCGGTGGTGGCTCTGGCAGGGGTCCTGCCGCTCCTGGGTCCATACTTTTCAGTCTTAAGAGATGGATACATTTTTAGAGTTTTTAAAATGGTATCATACATCTGCAAATGAGACCATTTTGATTTCTTCATTTTTCCTTTGTATTCCCTGGATCTTCTTCGGTTGTCATATTGCTCTAGCTAAAATTACAAATACTGTAATACAAAGTTGTGAAACCAGTGTATATTCTTGCCTTCTTCCTGCTTGTAGTGGAAAGCATGTAATTTTCAGGACAATGAATGGATCTTGTGAAAGTCATCATAGATGAGATAATCCATATCACTTTATTCTGAATGTTAATTCTCCACACTGTATCGGTATGATTCGTTTAGTGTAAAAGGCAAGGGACGTGGTCCAGACTGTCCTCACTTTGGGACATACAAATGTACTTATGGATTGCAGAGGAACACTGTCAGGGACAGGAATGTCAAATGTGAAGAAAGAGGGAAGAGGATGAAAATGGAGGGACTGTAGAGATGTACAGTTAAATTGGGAGACATTTGAGGCATTGAATGGAAACCTAATGGAACAGAAATAAAATATTTTTTTTTAATTTTTTTGTCGAGCTAACCAAAGATTTATAGCTATAAGGACAGAAGATAAAACATTGATTGGGTGTATGTATGTGAAATTTCAATAATAAGAAACTCACAAAAATTATGGATTTAACTTTCAATAAACCTATAGTACAGATAATGAAATATATAGTCCTTAAGGAGAAAGATGTGAATATCTCTGTTGTAAACATAAATGTATTATATTATATACATTATATGTGTAAAATTATCTATTTATTTGTTTACATTTCAAATGTCATTTCCCAAACTGGTCTTTCTTTCTTGAATCCCCTAAGCTATTCCGATCCTCATTTTTCTAATATGTGTCTTATCTGCAGGCACATCTTGACATCAGGAATAGTCTGAGGATTTGGAGTCTGTGGACGAAATTGTTCTTCTCGTCGGGTGGTCTCTGGATTGCCTTTCCTTCAGTCTCTGCTCTTTTTCTGTCTTTGCATTTTTTTAGACTTTGGACATTTATAGGTTAAAGATTTTGAACTGTGTGGGCATCACCTGCTCTTCACAGGTGGGCACGTCTAGCTACAGGAGGCAGACTATTTTGGTTCTTTCTCTTTGCTGCTTAGTATTTCAACTACCATCTTCCCAGGAAATTTATGGGACCCTCTTGCATCCTGGCATCTGCAACTTTCCTGGCCATACCCAAGTTCACCACGCATCACTAATGCTTTTTGTTATTTATTCCAAATTTCCTCTAGATTTCTCTTTTTTCTATTCATATTGTTTCTACTCTCCCCATTTTGTCCATCCTTCTCTACTTCTAGGAAGGTCAATCCATCTGTCTGTCTTCCATTATCATTTTGTTCTCACTTCTAAGTGGGTTGCTAGAATCCACAGTCTGGCCTTCTGACATTTTACCCTCCATGTTATAAATGATTTGTGTATTGGGTATACTGATCTTTGGGGCTAACATCCACTTCTCACTAAGTACATCCCATGTTATGTCCTTTTCGATCTCTGTTACTTCACTAATTTCCACGTCCATTTTTTTGCCTACAAATTTCTTGGTTTTCTCATTTTAATACCTGATTAGTATTTCTTTTTTTAAGTATAGCACACTTTCTCTATTTATTCCTCAGTTGAGTTGATGTATATCACGATTGTGTCCAGCATTCGACTAATACAAGGAAGGCTGCCATGAACATGTTCAACCACATGTCACTGTTATACGTGGATCATGTTTGAGTATTTGCGTTGAAGTGAGTGTTAAAGCCGGGTCTTCAGGCAATGTTATTTGCAATATTCTCTGAACCTCCACATTGATATCCAAAGTGGCTGTACAGATACCAACCCCACCAGCACGGGAGGATTTCTCTACATCCTAGTCTACTCTGCTACTGCACTAGTTTTTTGTCTCAGTCACACTGATTGGTGTAATGTAGACTCGTAAGTTCTTTTCAATTTGCATTTTTCTGATCACTAAGGATGTTGAACTTTTCTTGATGTGTTTCTCATCTATTGAGATACCTCAGTTGAGAATTCTTGGTTTAGCTCTCTAACCCAGTTTAAAAGTTGGGTTACCTGTATATTGCGGAGTTTACATTTCTCAATTATTTCTATATTTTTTATGGCACTCTCCCAGCTGTAGGGTTGGTAAAACACTTTCCCAAATGTGTAGATTTCTGTTTTGTACTATTGGCAGTGTACTTTGCTTTAAAGAAAATTTTCAGATTGATGAGATTTCATATATTGACTGGTTATTCTAGAGTCTGAAACTTTGGTACTTTCTTCTGAAAACTTTCTCCTGTGCAACTGTTTTCTATGCACTTTCTGACACTTTGCCTTCTATTGACTTCTCCATATATGGTTTTATGTCAATTTCCTTGATGCACTTGGACTTGAAATTTGAAGAAAGAGATAAAAATGGATCAACTGGCATTCAGCTACATCCAGGTCAGCAGTTGGGGTACCATCCTTTCTTAAAATGATTTCAGTTATGTACAATATACTTAGTCATCAGGGAATTGGAAATCAAAACAGCCCTAAGATTCCACCTAACATCAGTCAGAATGACTAAGATCAATAACTCATGTGACAGCAGATGCTGGCGAGGATGTGGAGAAAGAGGAACACTCCTCCATTGTTGGTGGGATTGCAAACTGGTACAAGCTCTCTGTAAATCAGTCCTGAGATTCCTGAAAATTTAGACATTGTAGTGCCTGTGGACCCAGCTATACATCCCCTGGGCATATACACAAAAGATGCTCCAACATACAACCAACACACATGTTACACTATGTTCATAGCAGCATTATTCATAATATCCAGAAGCTGGAAAGAACCCAGATGCCCTTAGACAGAGGAATGGATACAGAAAATGACGTATATTTACCCAATGATTACTACTCATCTATCAAAAACAATGAGTGCATAAAATTCATAGGCAAATGCATGGACCTAGAAAATATCATCCTGAGTGAGGTTACACATTCACAGAAAAACACACATAGTACACAATCATTGATAGGTAGATATTAGCCCAAATGCTCAAATTACCTAAGATACAATGCAAGACCACATGAAACTCAAGAAGGAGGACCAAAATGCAGATGATTCACTCCTTCCTTAAAAGAGGAACTAAAATATCCATAAGAGGGTTAGGGAGGCAATGTTTTAGGAGACTGAATTAATGGCCATTCGGAGAATACCAGACATGCTGTGCATATATATATATATACTGGGGCACCATTGAAAACGGAAGCCCTTGTTCCTACTAAGGGTGGACGCTTCGTGTAGGGAAAGTACAGAGGGGTGCTCTAAGGAAGGGGAATTGCTGTGGAGGGGACAACAATTATAGATGGAGTGGGGAAGAATTTAGGACTGAAGGACAGGAACCCCAGAAAGGCAATAACATTTGAAATGTAAATAATAAATACCTAATTTAATAAAAATTCAAAAAAAAACTTTAATCTTACAGTTCTATAATATTACTATTCAATAAATATAGCTTTTGAGATTTAAAACATTTATGTCCTATGAAAATTAATATTGTATATGCACATGGTATACAAGTGCTCACCACTATATTAGTTAGTTATCTGGATCCTTAGAATTAAACTCAAATATTCTAGAAATATGTTTCAGAATCATTTTTAAAAGTTTTTGAATTATTTCTAGCTCTTATCTGAGCCTGACACTTCTATATTGAGTATGTCCAATTGTTTTTAAAAAGATACAGAAAAGTTACTGATTCTTTGTAAAAATATAGTTGCACACATTCCAGAACTGACTCAATATGAATTAGGGTCGTTATTATAAGGTATTATTAAACTATTGTCTTCATATAAAAGTAAATTCTGTAACTATTTATTTATTGGATCTTTTGATTTGTTTTATTGTATGAAATATCAAAATCTACATTTGCATCAAATTAGCATTAATTTCATTGATTGTAATATGGCCCAGACGCAGAGGACAATGTGAGAAATGTGAGGACTGCTGAGAAATGTACAGTCTCCTCTTTGTTAATCTTGGCATGTATCAAATTCAGAAAGGTAGTGTGACTGATATTGATGTGTATAAACGAAGTAATTACATATTGTGTCCTATGCTGTGAAAATAATAAGAGAGCTATATATATTAGATTTTTAATATGTAAAGGAAACAAAGTTGTTTTAGATTGCTTTTTAATGGACGTCCTTCCGAGGAGATAATTGGGCCTTAGTAATCAATGCCCACTAATGTGATACACTGCACTGCTTATTATTTGAAATAAATAATACCTAGAGTAGGCAAATCCTGGAAGAAGTTTCATTCCACTATACACCTGTCTGTTTAGAGATTGGATATGTCAGAGAAGAAAAGTGTTGTCTTTGGTTCCTTATTGAATTTTATTTAATTAAATGAATGTTTTCAAAAAGAAATATTAAAGAATATAGCCATACCTGAACAGATTTTTGTCACAGGATATTGTTAGTGTTCTCACTGTGTAATTTCGCTCTAGAATCATTCAATATTGTTAATGTATCTGAGTCATTCATCCCATTAAACCGTCCAATAACCTTCAGCATGTTCAAATTAACAACATTCATATCAAAACCTGTACCAACTTTTAACTTGATTTCCTTTTCTGCCCTATTACAATTTGTTGCCATTTTTCTAGTATTTACCATGGATTTGTAAATAAACCTGCTTATGTAGCCCACTCAGAATCACTTGTAAATATTCTTCAGCAACTTTCACTCAATATGAAATTTCAGGTCTTTTACACTTTTTGTTTACAATTGCATGAAGCACTTCCCTGCACGAGGTCTTCTGCAAGCTCTGCTTTCTCTTCCAGACGTGTTCTTCCTGTGCTTCCTGTCACATAGACAGCTTTCAGTTCTAGGTCTGAGTAGAACTAGCACTTTGTAACAACTTTGTTTTTCTTGTCTAAAGTTTCAATGGAACAAACTGTTGGTAGATAATTTAGATAATTTTAGATCATGGAAACAGAAATTAAACAGAGACCTAGACGAACTAACACAAGTTATGAACAAAATGGACTTTACCGATTTTTATAGAGTATTTCATCCTAAAACAAAAGAATATACCTTCTTCCCAGTACCTCATAGTATTTTCTCCAAAATTGATCAGATAACCGGTCACAAAACAGATCCAAGAAAACTGAAATAAGTCCATGCATCCTATCAAACCATGACGGACTAAGGCTGGTTGGTCTTCAATAGACACAAAAACATGAGAGAGCCCTCACATACATGGACGTTGAACAGTGCTCTGCTCAAAGATAACTTGCCAAGGAAGAAATAAAGAAAGATTAAAGACTTTTTAGAATTTAATAAAGGTGATGGCATGACATGCACATGCTGTACTCAACAACAAAAGAACTTCTGGGGGAATCACCATTCCTTATCTCAAGCAGTATTTCAGGGCAATAGTGATTAAAACAGCAAACAACAACAACAACAAACTGTTGTATTTGTACAGAGCCAGGAATGTTGATAAGTGGAATAGAATTGAAGACCCCAAAACAAACACACACATCAATGTTCACTCGATATTTGACAAGGAAGCTAAAACCATCCAATGGAAAAAAAAAAGATTTTCAAAAACTGGAGGGCAGCATGTAGAAGTTTGCAAATTGATTCATTTTTATTGCCCTGTACAAAGCCTGTACAAGTGGATCAAAGACCTCTACATCAAACCCAATATACTGAAACTAATAGAAGAAAAAGTAGAGAAGAGTCTTGATCACATGGGCACTGGGAAAATTTTCCTGAACCAAATACCAGTGGCTAATACTGTAAGATCAAGAATCAGAAACGAGACTTCACAAAACAGCAAAGCTTCTGTAAGTCAAAGCACATTGTTATTAGGACAAAATGACGACCAAATGATTGGGCAAAGATCTTTATCAATCCTACACCTGATACAGAGCTAATATCCAAAATATACAAAGAACTCAAGAAGTTAGATGCCAGAGAGCCCAATAATCCTATGAAAAATGGGGTACAGAGCTAAACAGAGAAATCTCAACTAAGGAATATCAAACAGCTGAGAAGTGTGTCAAGAAGTGCTCAACATCCTTAGTCATCGAGGAAATAAAAATAAAAACAGTCCTGAGGTTCCATGCCACACCAGTCAGAATAGCTAAGATATAAATCTCATGTGACAACAGATGCTGGCAAGGATGTGGAGAGAGAGGAACACCCCTCCATTGTTGGAGGGATTGCAAACCTGCATGATCACTCTGGAAATCATTCTCAAGTTTCCTGATAAAACTGGATAGTGCCCTAACTGAGGACCCAGTTGGACCTGAACTCTGCATACACCCAAAAGATGGTGCACATACAACAAAGACATGTGCTCCACTATGCTCATAGCAGCCTTATTTATAATAGCCAGAAGCTGGAAAGAATCCAGATGCCTTCAACTGACGAATGGATACATACCATATGATACGTCTGTACAATGTTCTACTACTCCGCTCTAAAAACAATGAATTCATGAGACTCATAGGCCAATGGATTGACCTAGAAAGCATCACCCTGAGTGAGGTAACCCAATCACAGAAAAGGACACATAGTATGCACTCTCTGATAAGTGGATTTTAGCCCAAAAGTTCGAATTCGGCAAGATACAATTCACAGACCACATGAAGTTAAAGAAGAATGATCAAAGTGTGGAAGCTTCACTCCTTCTTAAAAGGGGGAACAAAAAACATTCACAGGAGTTGGGGATTTAGCTCAGTGGTTAGCGCGCTTGCCTAGCAATCGGAAGGCCCTGGGTTCGGTCCCCAGCTCTGAAAAAAAAAAAAAAAAAAGGAGAAAAAAGAAAAAACATTCACAGTGGTTGGGGATTTAGCTCAGTGGTTACCGCGCTAAAAGAAAAGAAAAAAGAAAAGACATTCACAGGAGGGTATGTGGAGACAAAGATAGAAGCAGAGACTGTAGGAACAGCAATTCATGCCCCACCTGTGGCCCGTATACATATACACAGTCACCAAAAGTATATGAATTGATGAAGCTAAGAAGTGCACGCTGACTAGACCTGGATATCGATGTCTCCTGAGAGACACAGCCAGAACAGGTCACGTTCATAGACGAACGCTAGCAGCAAACATTAATCTGACATGCAACTCCTGGTGGAGGGATCACAGAAGCGATTGAAAGACCTGAAGGGGTTTGCAACCTCAAAGGGGACAACAATGCCCAACAACGGGAGCTCCCAGGGAGTAAAGTGTCGTGCCCACCTCGTCCAGCAAAGAAGACGCAACACCGTCGGATCCTCATCAACAGCCGTTACTGCAGGACACCTTCATGGCTGATACGGGGACAATGAGCGGCCAGAGCGCCCGCCTTATATACCCAGCAGGCTGAGGCTATGCTAATTGTCCTCCAGGGATTGGTGGAGCAGGAATCACCTCATTAGCATGGTGCTGCTCCCTCATTAGCATATTACTGGCCAACTGATGCCAGGTGCAAAGCCTGCGCATGCGCAGTACCGTAGTTCACCACAGGAGGGCGCCCTGCAGTAAAGCGTCACCCAAAGTATACACATGGATTGACTCACGGCTGTGGATGCATATGGAGCAGACGATGGCCTTTTGGGCACCAAGGGAATGAAAAGCACTTAGTCCTGCCAAATGTGGACTCCCAGTGTAAGGAAGGCCAGAAACACTAGACGGGTGGATGATGTGGATGGGGACACCATGATCGAAGAAGGGGAGGGAGACCAGATAGGGGTCTTATGAACAGGGGACCAGGAAAGGTGATATTTGAAATTTAAATTAAAAAATCCAGTAAATGAAAAGAGGATACTCAGGTCCCTTTGAATAGGTGGAGGCATATCTAATTTCCCTGCGTGCAGAAGAGGAATTGTTGCTGTCCCTCCAGGAACAGGTGATTGATTTTTGATGTTCTAAAGTAGAAGGGGGTGAAATAGGATCTCCCCTGGACTGTATGGAGTGTGCATAGCTTCTCTTCCTCTTATGTCTGGAGCACTATTGAGCAGAAGGTGAAGGCTGATTGACACCTTGCAAATTATAGAACGTTCCAGCCACACACGACGTCAGCAACTCCACACTGGAAATCACAGTGAAGAAGACACATCTGAGTTTCCATGGCAGGCAGTCAACACTCTTAGAAGTCCTGTACGAGGCTCTAAGGCAGTAGTCTTAGCTTCAGTGTCTTTGTTTGTTTGTTTGTTTGTTTTCTTTTATTTTTTGTTTCTTTTTTTTTCGGAGCTGGGGACGGAACCCAGGGCCTTGCGCTCGCTAGGCAAGCGCTCTAACCACTGAGCTAAATCCCCTACCCCCAATTTTTTTTTTTGGAGCTGGGGACTGATCCCAGGGCCTTGCACTCGCTAGGCAAGCGCTCTAACCACTGAGCTATATCCCCAACCCCAGGTTCAGTGTCTTATTCAAATATATGTCCATCTACACATTCCTCTGCATGCGAAAGGACATCTCTGTGTAAGGGAACACAATGAAGACAGGAGTCTGATTTCTGCTTGCTTTTAGACTCTTGTTTGAGACCTCAGTCCCGATTTCTTTGAGATCTCTGAGGTCAGAACAGTGTATCTCAGACCAAAAACTTAGATATTGTAGAGAGGAAATGCATTTTGCATATGGGGAATCTGTGGTAATTCCTTGGCCTTCTGGAGTCCTCCTAATTGTAAAAGTCTAAATCTTACTTGGTAAGATGGTGGAGGTAGGGAACTTGCACAGAAGTAGGAGTGTTGTGTCAGTCATCAAAAAGGTAATATGCCAGACTTCATGGGAAAAAGTAGTTATTGCACTCTGGACATCACCAGGATTTCTGAGAAAATGTGCACAGGATATATTCTATACCTGTTTGTTAGAGGGGTAAAATCTCTGGCTATTTTTAAAATAATAAGAAAGACCATTTCATGATTCAGAAAATGTAAGTACCTTGTGGAGCATAGGAAGACCCAGTATTGCTTGATCAGCTTCCTATTCTTTTTCAGTATTTAGAATGTCCATATATTTTCGTGCCATTTGAAAGTCCAGGCCGCAGTTCTTCCATCATTCCTTTCTCTCCGTTTTTTTTTTTTTTTTTTTTTTTCGGAGCTGGGGACCGAACCCAGGACCTTGAGCTTGCTAGGCCAGCGCTCTAACCACTCAGCTAAATCCCCAACCCCTCTTCCATCATTCCTACAGGTTGCATTTTATTCCAACAGTTGTCTTTGGGCTGTGAAGACTTTTGTCAGACAAGGAAAGATCAGCTCCCCTTTCTTCAGTGGAGGAACGTCTCAGAATACGTGTAGCAGGAAGAAGTTTGTATGTAATGCTGGACAGTTGGGATGTAGCATGTCCCGCGCGTGACCTCCCGATGGCAAGAAGCACGCGGACATTTAGAAGTCCTTACTGTGACCACTTTATTAATCTTAGAAGAGGAAAAGCCACGCCGCACCAACATGGCGCGCTTATAAACCCTCTAGTGCCGCGCATCCACACCTGATTGGTTGTTTGCCCATGATCTCATTAGGCACGCCCTGGAGTGGGCAAAGACCTGGCATGAAGGCACTCTTGCACATGCGCACAGTTAACTTCCTGAAAGGGGGGCTGGATGGCGCAGAGAAGGTTGGTGCCATCTTGTAATGGCAGAAGATATCCTGGCCTACCACGTGGGGCGCGGCATTCTAGTGGTGGCGAATGTTATTGCTGCCCTCTACAATAGCAGGCTCACAAAATCAAGAGAAGACGTGCTATGGACAGCCACAGAGAGTACAGGCATGAGTACCCCTTGGGCAAAAGAAGATATTTCAGGCCAATGTGGGCTTTTGGTGAAAGTGTTCCTGCCCACTATACGGAGAAAAAAGGTGAAATGCTTGTGAGTAGATGTGGAGTGTTGATCCTCCCAGAGGGAAAAGGAGAGACACTGAAGCTCTTCTAGGAAAAGATGACACTTACAGACCCCTTGGACAGAAGATGTGAATTTGAGAACAACTGGAGCAAAAGGTGTCCTTCTGACGTCCATCCTAGTGGAAGTTTTGAATGTGAGACCCAGTTCAGTGTAATTTTTGTGCCATCTCTCATCAGAAGTCACCTGCTTCAGAATCATTCTTTGTCAAATAGGGAAACTACTGAGGACCTTTTTTTTTTTTTCTTTTTTTCGGAGCTGGGGACCGAACCCAGGGCCTTGTGTTTGCTAGGCCAGCGCTCTAACCACTTAGATAATTCCCCAACCCCAGTTTTTTTTTTTTCAGAGCTGGGGACCGATCCCAGGGCCTTGCCGTTTGCTAAGCCAGCGCTCTAACTACTGAGATACATCCCCAACCCCACATTTTTTTTTCCGGAGCTCGGGACCGAACCCAGGGCCTCGCGCTCGCTAGGCAAGCGCTCTATCCACTGAGCTACATCCCCAACCCTCTGAGGACCTTTTTGACTGGAAGTGGAGTTTGAGACCTTGGTGCCAGAGATGATCTCAGGAATGGTAAGTCTTATAAGACAGATATCGGACCCTCTGATATAAAGAATGTACATTGGACATATAGTGGACATAAATTGGTGATGTAAAGTAATGACGTTTAAGAGTAGAATATTAAAGAAGACTTAGAATCTGCTTAAAGTGACAAACCTATTTAAGGATAAGGGAGTGTCCATGCCTACCTTGAGCAGGAAAGCTAGTGCTAATTCACGTATCCCCATCCTCAGTTACACGATGGTAGGCCTGTCAGGATCCAAGCATTGGTATAATTCAGCAGTCATGATTTTCATTCTCTAAGTCCTCTTGAAGCTAATCATCAACGACATGGGTATAAGCATGAAGGATGGTATATAAGACAAATAATGAAAGTTTCACGATCTACTAACACAGGTCATGATTAAGTGAAGTTCCTTTTATCACACCTGTATTTTCTTAGTGGCCATAATTAGATGGACGTGATCTAAAGCTCCCTATTAGAGGGTTATATTTGAAGCCCGTATGAAGGTTGAGTATGCTCTAAGGACTCTTTAATCTTGGTCCCATTGGGCAAAAAAAAAAAAAAAAAAATCGAGATCTCAATAGTAAACTCCAGTCATTCTTATAACTGATCTTGGACAGAAGGGGATGTTGTAAGGTATTATTTGTCATAGAATAAAGGCGTGAGGCCACCAATCAAAGTGAAGTGCTGATTCCCCTTCATCTAAAAGGAATGGTGTTGAGATGGCTAAGAAATAGGTGCAGTTTGAGGAACCCGTATTCATGAGTGCAACTTGTGGTGTCATCCTGAACCGCTTTGCTTAACAAGAAAGTGCCTGGTCATTTTTAACCAATTACCAAGATCCAGTCACCTAACTGTGCAGAAGGGAAAATTCTAGCTCACCTTTGGTGGTGGGAAAACAGTATGGTGTTGCATAATTTTCTTCCGAATATTCTTCCCAGCTTCCATTATCCATATAATTTAGAGACTGTCGGGAAGAGTACATGAAGCAGTCAGCATGCTCTTCCATCAGGGTTAGTGATTGTCTGAACTCTGATGCTCCATCTTCCCATCTATCTATGTATCATATATATATCATATATATATATATATATATATATGATATATATATGATGTATATATATGATGTATATATATGATGTGTATATATGATGTATATATGATGTATATATATGATGTATATATGTATATATGTACATATGTACATACATACATATGTATATAGGTATATCCATAAATGAGAGACGGGAACATTGCATTTCTGAAAACCATCTGTAGTAAGATTGCATATATGATAATTTTAGATTTCTATATTCTGCCCTCTGATCTACACCAAGAATCTTTTGATGTCCCACTGGGAGATTGCAATTACGATTGCCTGGCAATCTTGGTCAAGATTGGCACTTGAGTAAAATGAGTTAAAATCAGGTATAAGATGTTCTTGTAATTAAGTGATGCTCTTGGGCCTTCCATAGTTAGAGGCTCCAACTGAAACTCCTCACAAGTGTAGATGGAATCAATGAGACTTGCCCATAGGAGCCAAACCTGAGATATCTGTGTGAGCATCATTCCATAGCATATGCACCCTTGACCAGGAATTGGCTGCCTAAATTTTTTGTGGTTGAAGATCCCATTTTGTACTACACTGAACTGCATGTTAGTGAATCTGATTCTGGCTTCTACATAGGTGTGCCGTGAGACCAGGTGGCCTCTTTAGTCAAAAGTGAAGGGACTGGAACCCACTTTCAAAGGATCAAAGTTTGAGAGTCTTTCCTTATATGAGTACTTGAGGGGACATAAGGCAAACAGGGAATGTGTAGATTAGCCTCAGGTGTAGGAGGGAGGGCTGACATTCTGTTCAATGACTTAGGTAACTGAGGGAAAAAGGAAGCTCTCGACCCATTTAAGAAAGAGAAAACTTTGAGATCTGATTGTGCATTGGTGTGTGTTAGAAAACCCTTGGAGGTGGGGTTGGTAGCATGCAACATCCCGTGAAACATGGATGTCACTGTTACCTGACTTGGTGAAGGACGTCTGAACAATGCCCTTCCATTTCTACACTACTTTAGTTGGTAGTAATTTTACATCTTGTGTTTAGTCTGGGGAAGTTCAGGTAACATCCCGAGCCTTTTTAAACAGCCTGCGTGACTGTCTCTGGCTCTGTTGCTCATTCAGTTTGTCTTAATATGTCCATATGTGGGCAGCAACAAAGGGTCCTCTTGATTTTTAGTGATTGGATTGAAGAGCACAACATGGGAATCAATCAATGATCCTATATATAGGGCCTGGGACCTAAAACCCTAGTGGAAGAACATATTTCCCTATCCACCACCGTAAAAGGTATAAACCTTGAATCTCTATTATTTAGAGTATATCCATGTAGGTAATTCAAAGTCGTGAGGGACTGCTTTA
Organism: Rattus norvegicus; assembly: GCF_021556685.1. NCBI lineage: Eukaryota > Metazoa > Chordata > Mammalia > Rodentia > Muridae > Rattus > Rattus norvegicus. The sequence continues at coordinate 76,747,318 of NC_141555.1, forward strand.
GAATACAAGGTGTGGCACACTATTATTTGAAAAAGCATGTCTCATGTCACCCTGTGAATAAAGGAATGTGAGTTTCCTTTGGTCAAAGACAGTGACCTCCATCAAGAGGTGGGCAAGATCCAAGACCACACTGATGGGGACGGAGTCACATCATAATTCAGGGTCGTTCTCAGGCCTCTTCAAAGAGGGATGAGTCTAGGACGTACCTCAGAACAGGATAGTTCTCAGAAGAGGTTCTCAGAATGGGAAGTTCAGAGAAAATCTTAAGCAAAAGAGAAATCCTGAATGTATTGGTTCACAATGTGGAGGTCCCTAGACATATTTTGAAGAAAAGAAGTATCCACTTCACCCATGGACAGCAGGGGAAGGTTATCGGCTCCATTGTGTTGTGGAGGAATGTTCTGACTCCGTCTCAGTAACTTCTAAGTATGTTCCCTATATGTATACCCTATATGTAGAGGGCCGCAATAACATTTGCCACCACTAGATGGCGCTGGCTTCCACTGCGCCCCACGTGGATGGCCGAGCTAGACAAGATGGCGCCGGCCTTCGCCGCGACAGCCGACTCCATTTCAGGAATTTAACTGTGTGCGCATGTACAAGAGTGCCTTCATGCCAGGTCTTTGCCCACTCCAGGGCGTGCCTTATGAGATCATGAGTAAGCAACCAATCAGGTGTGGATGCGCCTCGCTAGGGTGTATATAAGCGCGACATGTTGGAGCACAGGGTCCTCTCCTTAAGATATTAATAAACTTTGGTCGCAGCTAGGATTCCTATGTCCACACGTGTTTTCTTGCTGACGAGAAGGTGCGTGTGGGACACCTATATATCTTTTAGTCAAGGCAATGGTCACAACAATAGTATAAGTGGTTAAGGAAGCGATGATGTTTCTTCAAGGACGTGTTCAGCTGCACACATATGTGAATAAATGATAGGAATGGTGCATATTTTGATGACCTACTTTAAGGCACATGGAATAAGAGTCAATGTTTGCTTTGTGTCTTCTGAACTAGGATTTAGAAGTAGAGAGATATAAGATACCATTGGTTGCATATGTGTTGTATGAATACCTTGAATAAAGAGGTTAGTTTTAAGCAAACTTTGTTAAATAGGGGTGTTGTGAGTCATAGGCCGAAGGGCAGCTCTAGTGATTCTTTAGTTCTACAGGTTCTCCAAAATTCCCAGAGTGCACAGGGTGGATGTCTGAGACAATCGATGTGCGCTGGGAATAATTTTTATTGCCTTTCAATAGAATTTGATTTCCCAGGGCCCCTTTTGCAGAAGCTGAAGGTCTAAAATCGACTTTGTGGATTGAAGTAGACAATTGGCCCACAATCCTACTGGAAAGACGGGGAATGTTAGACGTTCTTTAATGTAGGATGCATGGTATACGGCTACCTTTAAGGAGAAAAGTCTGGAAGCCCTTTAAGGAAAAAAGACAACACCACTTGGTGGGAATAGGAATATAAAAGGGCCACGTAAAGCTTCAAACAGGTTTTAGACCCTTTACCGTAAATGGTCTAGGGCAATGTTATACTTAGGCAAGCACTGACATGCTCTACAATAGAATGAGAAGGAGTAAGTTAGCACTGGGTAACGTGAACCCCATGTAAGAGAGGAAAACTCTAAAGCCCTATTGAAAATGAAGAGAAGGGGTTGGGGATGTAGCGCAGTGGTTAGAGCGCTTGCCTAGAAAGCACAAGGCCCTGGGTTCGGTCCTCAGCTCCGGAAAAAAAAAATTGGGGTTGGGGATGTAGCTCAGTGATTAGAGTGCTTGCCTAGAAAGCACAAGGCCCTGGGTTCGGTCCTCAGCTCCAAAAAAAAAAAAAAAAAAAAAAAAAAAAAAAAAAAAAAATGAAGAGAAACTTCTTCAGGCATAGGGGTATTTAGGTGCCATATACACTCTGTCAACAGAAAAGGTCCCTGGTATCTTCCACAGTGGATAAAGTTTCCAGCAGTAATCATAAGTTTCAAATTCTGATTCAGAGCTTTATATATCCATAATTTCTGTTAATGCAGGAGAGAAAACACAGGAACATATTTCTTCTGCCAAAGGCTTTGGATCATTGTTGCTGGCGAGTTTAATTCTTCTGGTTTGTTCAGCTGTTCAGATCTCAGCAGAAATGTTGAAATTATTACATTTCTATTGATTTGCCTGATGGCAGTTGGCAAGGGTTATATGCTCTGATTCTCAACTTCGACTCTGTGACCTCAAACCGGAGTGGAGCAGAGTCCCTGGTTCATAGAAGGAGTCACTTTTGAAAATATGTCTGATCAGTTATGTATACGACTGCGTTGTTGGAATGTCAAGGGCCCGTTATTCAGAGAGAACATTTTAGGAGGACGGGGAAGAGCGAGAAGGTCACAGAATGCTTCAGGATAAAAGTTTAACTTGCGGGGTTGGGGATGTAGCTCAGTGGTTAGAGCGTTTCCCTAGCGAGCGCAAGGCCCTGGGTTAGGTCCCCAGCTCCGGAAAAAAAAATTGGGGGTTGAGGATTTAGCTCAGTGGTTAGAGCGCTTCCGAAGCGAGCGCAAGGCCCTGGGTTCAGTCCCCAGCTCCAGAAAAAAGAACCAAAAAAAAAAAAAAAAAAAAAAAAAAGTTTACCTTGGGAAACGGAAGAAGGCAATCAGGTGCAACTGTTTTCACCGTCCAGAATAACCATGTGTCTGGGGACTCTGAGGCGTGATTGCCAGAAATTAGGGAATTTGCTCTTACTCATTGGGTGGTAACCTCTGGATTTATGTTATTTTTCCTCCCTTTTTTATGTGCGCTTCTATTATACACTGCGCGGTAAAAAAATTTTGCGCCCCTATGCCACACTTTACGGTAACGGCACTTGTGGTCCCACGACCTAGACGCTCAATCCGTCAGCCGTTGCCAACGCAGCCGCATCCCCTCCTCTCCCGGTCTCCTCCTCCTTTTCCACAAGCTGTTGAGCATCAGGATAATCACGGAGGACAGAGATGAAACGGCTCCATTTTAAGTGACAAACCTTAAAGGCAGGACTTAGGTTAGGGCTCAGATGTGCACTGACATGTCTGAGGACCTCATGTCCATGTGGTCTGCAGTCCCTTCAAACATGTATGTGTGCCTGGCCACCCAGGTCAGAAAGGAAACATGAAGACCTCTTAGAAGGACTGAGATTCTGTGAATAGACGTGGATTCTCTGAAGAAACCATTGTCAGGGGGTATTAATTTAAAGTTTCCTTAAGAAAAAATAAACATCCGTATGAGATTCCGTTTCATTTGCTTCTCTGTATGTTCTTTATCAGAAGAATTTGTGTTAAGCCCCATTCAACTTTAAGGGTATATCTAGATTTTCTCATCCAAAGAAAGTGGAATATATTCATCTTAATGTATAGAATATGTTTGTCAGGGACTCTTCATTGCATCCCAATTGAACCTCCAGTTTACCTTGAACTGAAGGAGAAACCTGGGAAAAATTAGGAAATATATCTGTGGCACAGTCCATAATATCAGGAAATAGTGTGGGTTTCCTCACCCTAAATTAATGTCTAAACCTCCTTTGGACAAACTAGAATAATCTGAAGGAACCTTTCCTTCAGGGACAACATATGATGCCTCCTTAGTCAAAGAAAGAATGGATGAGTACCTGAGAAAAGAAGAGTTGGTGATGTCCCTGTGACAGGAGAATTGATTAGAATATTCAAATTCCCCGAGTATTTGAGAAAAAATTAAATTGCTTACAATAGCTCAGGAGGTCCTAGCATTGCGTCATCTTCTACCTGCACTTCACAGTCTAGCATATACACATCTTTAGATGAATCTGCAAGAGCCTGAATATAGATTCCATGATTCATGAGTAGGTGAGGGTGTCCTAAGCATGATTGCCTCCTAAAAACTATATTCAACCAAAAAGAAATGAGCACCAGGCTTATGACTTCACAACACATCATGTGACTTTACTCAAGGAAGTAGCATAAGATTCCAGGATTTGCTCCCTCCTTTTGGATTTCAGTGAACTTTGACCAGAGGGAGCAATGCTCCTTGGTCCGAGGTAAAATATCCCATGGGCCCCGAGCAGAGGGATTGTTCTGAGAGACCATTTGGTCAAACGGGTGACTCTAAGGCCTAATCATCCTGAGCAGAAAAATTATACCAATATTTTTGAAAGGAGAAAGTTCTTACCCCAGTTTGAATGTAGGGACGACCCCTGATTACCTTCTATAGAAGACGAGGTTCCCAGCACTCCAGGCCTCCACATTTTCAGAAAACTCAAGAAAATTCTCATCTCCGAGGCCTCCACTACAGACTTGACAGCCATCTGAGGTTTCTTCTGAAATGTTGTGTCAAAGTCACTGGATCTAATCCCTATTTCACCTTACTATAAGCCACAGAGGTGTGGGTGTGAGGGATAGTGACCTTTCTGGTGAGAATCTTAGGTAAATCGCCTTGGATCCAGGCTGGAATTTTTATTCATTGGCCATGATACCTCAATTCATTGTTCTTGGAGACTTTTTGGTGGTCAAAGTTGTATTGACTATGCAATAAGGTTTGAGGAACAAGTTCGGTCCCCAGCTCCAAAAAAAAAAAAAAAAAAAAAAAAAAGGAAAAGAAAGACCAGGAATGCAAGCGCTCTAACCACTGAGCTACATCCCCAACCCTTGTTCTGGTCTTTCTTTTTTTTTTTTTTTTTTTTTTTTTCTTTTCTTTTTTTGGAGCTGGGGACCAAACCCAGAGCTTTGCGCTTCCTAGTCAAGCGGTCTAACCACTGAGCTACATGCCCAACCCCTGTTCTTAGTTTTATGGTGTACCTGAGTCAGCCATGAACAAAGTGAGAATCTCCTATGGATTCTTGTTCACAAGGATTCAGTCTCACGTACACTACAGCAGAGGCCGAGTGTCTGAGACTCACTCCTCAGTCACAAGGTCAATTCTAGAGCTTGTCCCTTCAGATGGCCGTGGCTCTGACCCTCCATTGCACATAGAGGTAGAATAAAGTGTTTTTATTCCAGGGCAGTTGACATCTATTGTATGTCGTTTTATGGGTATGAGTCCTTTGCTGTTTAATGATATCAGGGACAAATGATTGGTTTTGTGTATTATTTTTCTTGTTTGATGTCGAATTAAGTTTCTGTGGCTACCTTCTTTATCTTCTTTTGTGTTTCTTCAAAGTAGATTATTTCCTTCTTTTTCTTGGTGTAGTTTCCTGCCTTGTGCTGGAATTTTCCATCTATTATCTTTTATATGACTGGATTTGTGGAAAGACATTGTGTAAATTTTCTCATGTCATGGCAAATCTTGGAATCTCCATCTATGGTAGTGGAGAGGTTTTATACCAGCCGGGGCTGACATTTTTGTTCATTTAGGATCTCTATGATATATGCCCAGGATCTGCTAGCTTTCATAGTCTATTTTAAGAAGTGTGGAATTCTGATTGGTCTCCCTTTTTATGTTACTCGATCTTTTTCCCTTACTGCTTTTATCATTTTTTTCTTTGTGTGGTGCATTTTATGTTTTCTCTATTATGTGATGGGAGACATTTCTTTTCTGCTCCCATTTTTTGGGAGTTCTTTTTGCTTTTTGTACGTTTAAGTTTGTCTCTTTCTTTAGGTTAGGGAAGATTTCTACTACAATTTTGTTGATCATATTTCCTGACCCTTCAAAGTGGGAGACTTCATTCTCTTCTATACCTTTAATCCTTAGGTTTTATCTGCTCATTTTGTCTGGGATTTCCCGGATGTTTTGGGTTAGGTTTTCTTGTTTTGCATTTTTTGACGATTGTGTCACTGTTTTCTGTGGTATTTTCTGCCCCTAAGATTCTTTTCTATACTTTATATTCTGTTTGTTGATGCTTGCATTTATGACTCCTAATCTCTTTCCCAGGTTTTCTATATCCAGAGTGTCTCTTTTGTGTGGTTTGTGGTTGTTTTGTGGTTGTTTTTGTTGTTGTTGTTATTGTTGTTGTTGTTTCTGTTTCCATTTTTACTTCCTGATGGTTTGTTCAATTCCTCCAGCTTCTTGGTTATGTTGTCCTGTAATTCTTTAAGGGATTTTTGTGTTTCCTCTATAAGGGCTTCTATCTCTTTACATCTGTTTTCTTGTATTTCTTTGATGGAGTTATTTATGTCCTTCTTAAAATCTTTTGACGTCATCTTGTTAAGTGATTTGAAGTACAAACCTTTCCATCTCTTTTCTGGTGTGTCGGAGGTATACTGGGCTAGCTTTGGTGGGAGAACCGGGTTCTGATGATGTCTATTAACCTCAGTTTGTGTTGCTTAGGGAAGTATACTGGCCCCTCACCATCTGGTTATCTCTGGAGTTAGCTGGCTTTGCTGTCTCTGACGGTGGCTGGAATCTCCTCTAAGCCTGTGTGTGGGCACTAGTGGGAGAGTCGCTCTCTCTTCAAGTATCTTGTGTACCAAGAGCTGTGGATCAGGTTCAGCTCTATGGAATAGATAGCAACCAAAAGTATCCTGGGACAGACTGCACCTCTTTTCGTGGGTTCTGAGCGCTCCAGGAAGTTCCCTCTGAGAAGAGGTCGTCTCTCCTGTGCTCCTGAGTATGTCAGCTTTCCTGGACGTCCATCTACTTCCTCGTGGGATCTGGGGACAGAGAGCAGAGGTACAGGTTCAGGTCTGGGAACACAGCTCTGGGTCCTCTTGGTTTTTAATCTTTCACTGGAACCGCTCACAGAAGAAATTTGATTCCCTGATCAGTGAGCTCCTAGGAATGATCATCTCTCTGTCTCTTCAGAGATGGGCCCACAAACATATGGCACCTGGCATTTTCACATGGGTGCTGTGAATTAAACTTAGGAATATCATTCTTTCATGTCAAACGTATTCCCAGCTGAGATAATTGCTCAGGGAACAAAGTATTGTGTTGAATATGAAATAGACTTCCTGTGACAAATTAAAATGTTTAGGCCATGTCAACTACATCATTGAATTGTGATATATTGAAGAATCTACATAATTACTACATGTTGGTCTAACCAATACATGGAATGCATATTCATTAAAATGAAGAATAGTATAAAGTTTATTTTTGCAACTTACTGAATCATGTAATAAATAATAGTCTCCATTAATGTACCAGGCTCCATAATTGTGGTATAGATTAGGAATGAATAAAAAGTATTATGAAATTTCTTTTATAACAATTACATTATAGTACAAGTAAAAAGAAAGAAATGAATGCATAAATCATTGTGTTGGGGTTGATAGTATGCTAGTAATTGAAGAATCTATTTTAGAAAAAAGGTCATGGAGATTGTCCTGAGGAAGTGACATTTAAGTTAAATTAGATGAAAAATAATTGAACTATATTTAGGCAAAATCACAGTAAATATAAAGTTGATAAAAGGATGAAGACCTTACCATATCCAAAAAATTAAATATGAGAGTAGTTTGTATTGATTAAGTGATAGAAGAGTGGTCCAAATAAAGCTGAAGCTTAGGCAATGTCACATATGAGAATATAAAAACAATATTAGTGATATAATTTTTATTTACTGAAAATTTCTTAGAATTATTGAATAGTTTTAAATAAGTTTGATTAACTCACTATGTATACAGTAAGGGACTCTGGTTACTTATGTATTATGAAATGATACAGAGAATGATTTGAAAGATGTTTTTGAAGTCTATCTGGAAGTAGTGTCAATGATAATGAAAAAGAGTTATATCAGAGAGCTATGTTGTAAATTGATGTTTTTGGTAGAAGAATGAGAGTGGGGTGGGCAGGAAGAAAAGAAAGCCAATGTCTTGTTTTGAGCAAATGAAAAAATGTTGGTCTTATTTACTCTGATGTGTAATATTTCATGACCAGTGGGTTTAGGAGAATTTTAAAGGAATTTTTTTTAGATCGATTTATTTGAATACTTTTTGGATGCAGGAGAAAGAAACCTTTTTTCCTATACTAACTGATAGCCTGTATATTATTGGTGTGGAACACTTAATGCTTAGCATTTTTTTTTCGGAGCTGGGGACCAAACCCAGGGCCTTGCGCTTGCGAGGCAAGCGCTCTAACCACTGAGCAAAATCCCCAACCCCTATGCTTAGCGTTATTAATGAGGAGTATTTATGAGTCTTTTTTATTTTTTTTTTTTGCCCCATACTTTTTCCCACTTCTGATGAATTACTACAGGGTTATTTAACATTTCTGTCCTCCTGAGAATATCCTTTATTTTCAGAATGCGGTTTCGCATTTTTAGACTAAGGTTGCTGAAGAGACATGGCTTCCTGGTGATTATGCTGTGTAAAGTTTCTCCTCTCGGGTTGATGTGAACAATACTTTTGCTCAGTAATAAATTCGAGGCTGGTATCTGTATTCTCTGACAATGTTTTGAAAGGTGATCCAAGGTTAGTCTAATGTGATCAGCTTTATGTGTGACTTGGTCTTTTTCCTTCACAGTTTTTGTATTTTATTTCTCTGTTCACTTAGGCTTTGATGATGATTATGATGATGATTATTTTATTTTATTATTATTTATTATTATAATTATTATATTTATTTTTCTTTTTATTATCATTTTATTATATTATATTATATTTATTATTCTTTTTATTATCATTTTATTATATTATATTATTATATTTATTATTCTTTTTATTATCATTTTATTATATTATATTATTATATTTATTATTCTTTTTATTATCATTTTATTATATTATATTATTATATTTATTATTCTTTTTATTATTTTATTATATTAATTATATTATTATATTTATTATTATTTTTACTATCACTTTTATTACATTATATTATATTATATTATATTATATTATATTATTATTGTTATTATTGTTATTATGTGTCTACTTGGTATTTTCTTTGATTCTAGTACTTTTACAGAATATTAAAATTTGGGGAATATTGTTCTCAGAAAAATCACATACAAATAGTTATTGTAGCTGATTTTATTCTCATGCTTATCATAGTGTCCTGAACTTAGGAATCAGGGACCCGGCCTCGGTTGGTCTGATTGGTAAATAGAGATAATGATAGCCAGTGTCTAGGCAGTGCAGACAGAGCAGGAGTCTCAGGACGCTTGGACAAAGGTCCAGAGAGGAAGAAGGCATGGAGATTCTCCAGGACAGAAGCAGAGAGGAGTCATACAGGACAGAGAAGCAGCTGACATAGAAGAGCATGAGAATAAGCAGACCCAGGGGAGCTGCCCAATGGTGTCTAGGGCAAGAAAGATGGGATATAGATTTTAGCAAATAATAACGTGGGGAATATCAGAGGGATATCACTCGGAGGTTAGGAAGTGGCCTTCCCATTGAGCTGCTAAATGCATAGAAAATATAAAGACTCCATGTGTGAGGCATCCATCCATAAACCCCCTATCCCTATCCTTTTCTGCTGCCCTGTCTTCTTCAAAGGTGATTCCCCCTCTGCAAAAACAATCCCCTGCTGCCTCCCCAGCATGACATTCTATTTCCTGGAAGGACCAGCCTTGGCACGACCACGGGCTCCTCCCATTGGTGCAGAGCACGGTCATGCTCTGCTACATATGCAGCTGGAGATGCCAGTCTGTCCATGTGCAGCATTCAGGAAGTGCTTTAGTCCTGCGGAGCTCTGGTTCGTGACCCCTGTTGTCCTTCCTGGGTTGCAAGGCACTTCCGCTCCTTTAATACTTTCTCTCTCTTCTCCAAAGGGGACCCTGTTCTCAGTTCAATGGTTGGCTGTAAGCATCAGCCTCGGTGTTTGTCATGATCGGGGAGAGCCTCTCAGGGGACAGCTCTATCAGGCTCCCGTGAGCATGCACTTGTTGGCCTCAGCAATGTTGTTTAGGTTTGGGGGCTGCATGCATGTGGGCTGCATCCCCAGGTGGTGCAGGCTCAGAATGGCTATTCCTTCAGTCTCTCCTCTAAGCTTAATCTCTGTATCATGTCCTATGAATATTTTGTGTCCCCTTTTAATACAGACCATCCTCATTGGGTTCATCTTTCTTCTTGAACTTAAAGCGGTAGGTGAATTGTAAGTTGGGTAATCCAAGTTTGGGATAGTGTGTGTGTGTGTGTGTGTGTGTGTGTGTGTGTGTGTGTGTGTGTTTTATTTTTGTATTGTGGGTGTGTGTTTGTGTGTTTTATTTTTGTTTGTGTGTGTGTGTGTGTTATTTGGTTGTGTTGTGTGAATTGTATGATGGGTAATTCAAGTTTTGGGGGTATTTAGTGTGTGTGTGTGTGTGTGTGTGTTTGTGTTTTATTTTGTATTTTTTGTGTATGTGTGTGATTTGGTTGTGGTATGTGAATTGTACGTTGGGTAATTCAAGCTTTTGGGGTAGTGTGTGTATGTGTGTGTGTATAGGTGTGTGTTTGTGTGTTTTATTTTTGTTTTTTTTTTGTGAGTGTGTGTGTGATTTGATTGCGGTATGTAAACTGTATGTTGGGTAATTCAAGCTTTTGGGGTATTGATTGTGTGTGTGTGTGTGTATTTTTTTTTGTTTTTGTTTTTGTGTGTGTGTGATTTGGTCGCCTCATTCAGGATGGTATTTTATAGTTTCATTCATTCCTTATAATTTCATGATGTCATGGTATTTGATTACTGAGTGGCTCTCCATTACGTAGATGAACCACATTTTCTGTACCCATTCCTGTGGTCAAATCATCTGGGTTCTTCCTAATTTCTGACTATCATGAATACAGCTGCTATAAACAAAGTACAACGTGTGTCCTGGTTCTATGTTGGGGCATCATTTGGGAATATGCCCAGGAGTGGGGTACTAAGACCTCAGCATATACTATGTCCAATGTTCTGAGGAAAGCCCAGAGTAATTTCTGGAATATTGTACCTCATTTCAATCCCACCAATAATGGAGGAGTCTTACCCTTTCTCCACATGGTGACCAGCATCTGCTGTTAACTGAATGTTTGATCTTAGCCGTTCTGCCTGGTGTATCCTTTGATTTGCATTACCCTGGTGAATAATGACGTTGAACATTTCTTTATGTATTTCCCAGCCATTCCAAGTTCTTCTGCTGAAAATTATTTGATTAGATCTGTACCCCATTTTTAATAGGGTCATTTGACTTTCTGGAGCATAACTTCTTGAGTTCTTTTTACATATTGAATATTAATTCTCTTTCAGATATAGGAGGGCAAAGACTTTTTTCAATGTATTAGTGGCCATTTTGTCATAATGACAGCGTTCTTTGCCTTGAACACACTTTGCAATTTTACAAGGTCCAATCTCTCAACCCCCTTATCGTAAAGCATAAGCCACTGATTTGGGGTTCTGTTCAAGAAATTTTCCCTAGTCATCACGTGTTCAAGCTTTTCCCCACTTTTTTTTCTTTTATTTTTTTTTTCTTATTTTCAGAGCTGGGGACCGAACCCAGGGCCTTGCACTCGCTAGGTGAGCGCTCTACCACTGATCCAAATTCCCAACCCCTCCCCCACTTTTTCTTCTATTAGTTTGTGTATATCTCTTTTTTCTCGATGTCCTTAGTCCACTTGGACATCAGCTTCTTACAGTGTGATAAGAATAGATTGATTTACATTAATTTACATGCTGGCATCTACGTGAACCAACACAGGTGTTTACTTGCCTGTCTCTGTACCCATACCATATAATTTTTATCACTATTGCTGGGTATTCAGCTTGAGGTTAGGGATGTTGATTTCCCAAGAATTTCTTTTAATTTGAGAATAGTTTTTACTACCTTGTTTTTTTCTTATTCTAAATGAACTTGCATATTTCTCCTTCTAACTGTATGAATAATTTTGTTGAGATTTTCTTGGGGATTGCATTGAATCTGTAGATTGCTTTTGGCAAAGGGCCCTTTTTACTATATCAATACTGCCAATCCATGAACATGAAAGGTCTTTCCATCTTCTCAGATTTTCTTCTTTTAGAGACATTAAGTTCTTTTCATATGGCACTTTCCTTTGCCTGGTTTGAGTTACACGGAGGTATTTTTGTTATTTGTGATTATTGTGAATTGTGTCATTTCCCTAATTTCTTTCTCAGTATGTTTATTCATGGAAGGTCACTGATCTGTTTGAGTTAATTCTATATCCAGGACGTTGCTGAAGTTCTTTATCACATGCAGTAGTTTTCTGGTGGAAATAATGGAGTCACTTAGGTATACTATCATATCACCTGCAAATAGTGATAGATTGGCCTCTTCCTTTCATATTTGTATCCCTGTGTCCTCCTTTTCCTGTCTGATTGGTCAGGCTAGCACATTGAGCACGATATTGAATAAGTAGGGAGAGACTGAATAGCCGTGTCCAGTCCCTGATTTTAGAGGGAGATCTTCAAGTTTCTCTTCATTTAGTTTGATTTTTGGCTACTGGTTTGCTGTCCATGACCTTTACTATGGTTGATTATGGGCCTTGAATTCCTATCATTGCAAGGCTTTGGCTATGAAGGGGCATTTTATTTTGTCAAATGCTTTCGCAGCATCTAATGAGATGAAAATGTCATTTTTTTCTTTCAGTTTGATTATCTGGTGCATTATGTTGATGGAATTCCATAGTGAAATATCCTTGCATTCCTGTTATGAAGTCTCCTTGATCGTGACGGATGACAATTTTGATGTGTTCTTGGATTTGGTTTGCAATGATTTGATTGAATATTTTTGTCAATATTCATAAGGGAAATTGGTCTGAAGTTCACTTTCTTTATTGGGTCCTTGTGTACTTTAGGTATAAGTGTAACTGTGGCTTCATCAATGGAATTGGGTAGTATTCCTCTGTTTGTATTTAGTGGAAAATTTTGGACAATATTTGGTTCTAGGAGGTGCGGATAGAATTTTCCACTAAAATCATCTGGTCCTAGGATCTTTTCCCAATTGGGAGCCTTTTAATAATTGTTTCTAATTTTTTTAGGATTCATGGTACAGTTTAGATATTTTTTCCGACCCTGACTTAACTTTGGTAACTGCTCCCTGTATAGAAAATTGATCATTTTGTCCAGATTTTCTACTTTTCTTGAACATAAATTTCAGTAATACGGTATGATGATGTTTTGATTCCCAGATTCTGTTATTTTGTTTCCCTCTCCTTTCTGATTTTGTTATTTTGATACTTTCTCTGTGCCCTTTTGTCATTCTATCTCAGGTTTATGTACCATGTTGATTTACCCTTGGATCCAGCTCCTGGTTTCATTGATTCTTTGTCGAGTTCTTTGTGTTTCTCCTTAGTTGATTTCAGACCTGAGTTTGATTATTTCCTGTTTCTGCTCCTCTCGGGTGAATCTGCTTCTTTTTGCTTTTGACTTTTATATTTGTTGTCAAGCTGCTAATGTATGCTCTCTCCAGTTTCCCTTTGCATACTCTCAGAGCTATGAGTTTTCCTCTTAGCTCTCCTTTCATTGTGTCCCATAAGTTTTTTTGTTGTACCTTACATTTCCTAAAATTTTAAAACATTTTTAATTTTTTAATTTTTTTCTTTAGTTCTTCCTCCACCAAGTTATCACTGAGTAAAATATTGGTCAAACTCTATGAGTATTTGGGCTTCCTGACATTTTTTTGTTATTGAAGTCCAGCCTTACATCATGGCAGTGTGAGAAAATGCTTGGGATTATTTCACTCTTTTGTATCTGTTGATGCCTCTTTTATGACCAACTGTATGATCAGTTTTGGAGAATGTGCCGTGAGTTCCTGAGAATAAGGTGTATTCTTTTGTTCAAGGATGAAATATTCTATAGATATTTCTTAAATCCATTTTTTTTACCCGTGTTGTCCTGTATTTCTTGAAGAGTTTTATATGTTCCCTACTCAATGTCCTCTATCATTATCATGAAAAATGATTCTGAATCCACATCTTGCTTTTTCAGTTTGTTGGGGTATCCAATTTTTGCTTTCTTGGGATAAGGGGGCTCTGATGATGCCAAGTAGTTTTG